>NC_142806.1:23920545-24096443 GCF_049724085.1 Artemia sp. Qi Xiang Cuo
GTGTGTGTGTGTGTGTGTGTGTGTGTGTGTGTGTGTGTGTGTGTGTGTGTGTGTGTGTGTGTGTGTGTGTGTGTGTGTGTGTGTGTGTGTGTGTGTGTGTGTGTGTGTGTGTGTGTGTGTGTGTGTGTGTGTGTGTAATAAAATCTTGATAATCCGGTTTCCAAGGACATTGGGTCACGCAATTAAGTGTGATCAGATCCAATAAAGCACAAATAAAAGTGAGTGAACATTATTGAGGCGACTTTTCGCAGAGACACTCTTTTCCATTTGTAGATAGATTAAATAAAAAAAAAACTTCTGAAAAAGAAATTCTTTGGTAGAAAAGCAAAGAACCCTATTAAAACTGATGTGAACTGAATTGAAGTCCTGTAATGATTCAAACACAAAACGACCCAAAATTACTATAAAAGAATAAACTAAACATAAAACTGACAGAAATTAAAATGAATAATGACACCCAACATAAAGGTAACAGATACTGATGATGAATAAATAAATCCTAAGACGAATAGACATTAAAAGAAATAGTTAAGTCCAACTCGAAATTAACAAAAATTACCACAAACAGGAATTTGGTTCCCCCCCCCCCCATAACCTCAATCCTTCTAAAGTCTTTGCGTCATTTACGCTTCATTGAGTTTGAAAAACCCAATTGCGTTATTGCAATCTGTTGTATTCTAAAGTATAATTGAGTCATTTGCACTATACTGGAAATGAAGAATATATATATTATTTTTTTTTCTGTAGAATACTTCCATGAAAGGTGGAAAAATTAGCACATTACGTAACTCAATGACCTTGGAAAATAGTTGTCTAGATTTCCCGGATATCATTTCAATCATGTTTGTTCAACCATGTTTAACCCTAATCAGTAGTATCTGGTAACGTAAAATTCTGTACTCTAATGGCCTTAGAGATTGGAATATCCATGATTTACAAAAATAAAAATGCAAGGATTATTTACCCCGAGAATATTTTTTTTCAAAAACACACCTGTGAATATTTTGACATGAGGGAAGTATTAATCATTACAAACTGATATTATAATGTTGTTACAAATTATGATGTTATAAAAAAAAAAACTGAAATTTTAAGTCTATAACAACGAATAAAAACGAATAAACAAATAAATCCATCACAAAAAAAACGCAGTAAATAGACAAAATAAAAAAAATTAAGGATACTTACAGATTCTTTGCATTGTAAATACTCACAAATTTGTAAAGCTTTTAAGGGCTTCAGGACGTTAAGGATAGTAATAGGATGGAAGACGAACAAGTAAAAGAGAACAGTAAAATATGCTTAAAAACACCGTACTTAGATGCAATACAGAGTATTCCTGGGGAGAGCGCCCACGATAAATACTGCTGGATTGCAGTTGAAATAAAGGCCAGAATTGCAACGGGTGCAAACCTTGAAGAGATTGTCGAAATGGAACAGTTCCCCAGGCCTTTGTATGAATTGGTCAAGGTTGAGGCAGCCAAGATTCTGAACAGAACCGGGCACACAAGCCGGAGTAATTACGAAGCGATTGAAGAGGGTCTGAAGTCGGAGAATACCGAAATTTTTAGCCGAGCCCTGCAAGCAAAGGACTTTTTCAGTAATACATCCAGTAATATTGCCAACTTTGATTACTTTTCCAACAACCTGTTCCACCATGTTTCATATAACACCAGGTGCAAAATAATCAAGAAACTGGCACGCCGTCTTGCCGGGAGAAACCCTCAGCTGGCAGAAGAATTCTTTGATGGAATGCTCTCGTCTTATGGAATAGACAGAGCAATGCCTCTTTTGGTAGCCTGTTCAAAGGCTTTCATCAAAGATACGATTAGTAAGCACAAGCTTGTGCTTTCCATAGGTACAGTCAACTTGTTGTATAAGAGATATCCTGATCTGATAGTGTGGTATTTGAAACTGAGTAACCCAGCACTAAATGATCCTTTGGAGCGTTCCATACACCATGTAAAAATTTCTGAATACAAGAGTTTCCTCCCCAAGCTTATCAGAAGAAATTTGTCCGCATTTGTTGAAATATACGAGATGCACAGTAAAAAGTCTCTGGAACTGCACTTGAGCAAAAAACAGGCAAACCGATTCGCCTGGAACGCAAAAAAATACTATCTTGACAAGCCAAAGATCTTCTATAAACTGTTAATACCAGAAAATATTAGCGACGGGGACATGAAGATAATGTTCCCGAAGATGCTACCCGACAAAATTGAGGACTTCAACACAAATCAGATGCTGCAGTATCTGAGACGATATCCAAAGAAAATGTCTGTATCACTTCTGCTCACATCTTACGAAAATGTATACGGGAAAAGTCTGTTAGACGAAGAGAAGATGGTGACAGCAGAGCTGATGAAGATACTACCTGCCGAAGAACGGATCAGGCAAGCAAAAATAAAGACAACGAAATACCAAGAAGATTCTATTGGTGGAAATAACAAATTTACGTGGACATGCTTTATGCCAGCGGATGAGGTACTACCAAAGATAAAAGAACGTATAGCTAAGACTTCAGATATGTTTGAGAGAAAAAACCTAGTTTCACAGATGTTGTTTTGCTGCCAAGTAAATGAGGACAATGAGTCACTCTTGGAAGTTCTCAAATACGTCCAGGACAGACACAGAAACGAAATGTCTTCGTTTCATCATGCATTCCTAGTAAACATTCAGAGTATATATGACACACTCCATCTGAGTTTGGACCAATGGAATATTCTGTTTGAAATCATCCAGAGGATGTACGCTAGGGTTAAGTTGTCTGATTTCATTAACGTTCCCATCGACTTTCTTGAGACGGCTGTACATTTTCGGCTCAATAATAATTTACCACCTGAACCGTTTCTTAAAATGATGTTTTTTGTGCTATCACGTGGTTATCAATCCTACTGGAATATCCTTACCGATTATCCAGAATACGAGAGGTTGTGTCTTCTTCATTTCTTGAGCATTGCAGAACAGACGGAACAGGAAACGTGGAACGAAATCAAAACCATGACAATACCGAATCTAATCAAGTCAATGTATAAGTTTAATGAAAGACATGCGAAGGTAAATGATTTGAAGATGGAATTTTTCTCAATGATAGATCATCCATGGATTTTTAATGAGCTATCGGAAATGCTGAAGAAGAACCGTCAAGACTTCAGGTTAAATGCATTGAAGACAACTTTGAAGAAGAACGATATAGACATTTACAATCGCCTATGGCCGTCAGAGCCTGATGTCATTACTATCGATACAAATACACTGAATCAATTAAAGAAGGATCCAAAAAGAATTCTCTCTAATTGGGAAAAGTATTATGATTTTTGCAGGAAATTTCATTATAGCGGAGCTGTGCATCGCTTTGTCAGATCGTTACGCTGGTATAATTTAATTCCAATCAAATTTGCTGAGCGGTGTGTTGATGGTGTTTTGAAAGACAAAAATGGGAATTTGCTTGTTATACTAGGCTCGCTTGTTCATGGTGAAACTTTTGCAAATTTTATAGATCCGCTGCTTCCAATGGAGAAGAAGATTGATGTGGGTGAACAGAGTACACAAGACAGTTTTTCTTTCTTGCACAAAATCCCTCGTGGAATGGAAATGGCGAATCCACCTGTCCCACTAAAATTAATTGGAAGACTATGTGAAGGAGATTATCTTTCAAGTTCTCTTTCTGCATTGAATAATAGTTGTCGAAGAACTTCTGTGACAAAGGTGATTCCATTTGCCAAGCATTTGTGTTGTCAACGTGTAACCGTTGCAAAACATGGGATCAGGCTGATGGCTATTGTGACCAGTCTTGAAGAGCTTATCGAGTTTCTCTCGAACAGCTGGAAGCAGCAAGAACACCATTCTGTGAGAATGATTGTTTTTGAGAAAGCAAAGCATCTGTTCCGTAGAATGCCGAGTCCAAGTACATGGGGTCTGATGAAAATCATAATCTCAACAATTTCAGAGAAAGAAGAATCATTGTTGTCATTATGGCCATTCGACTTAGTAGATGTACCAAATGATTACATTACAGAATACTTGAAAATAGTTTTGGAAATGATTGATAGGCTGGAAGCAACGAGCAAGGAACAAACAATTAAATCTTACATTATCTCGTTTTTGAGAAGCATTGATTTTGCCATCTGCAACACTTTGCCTGATGAGTTTTTGGTAGAACTATTTAGGAGGTATCTTTTCAATGAGACATGTAACCATGCAAACCCTGCAATTGTTGCAATGGCACTCCTTGTCAACTTGTATTTCGAAACAACAGGGGAAACACTTGAGCGGAGGCTGGACGCTTTTTCTAAGATTTTCGTTGATGCTGTGAGAAGCAAGTGGAATATATTAGATTCCACCGTGTCCCCTCATTATTATCCAATTAGAAATGCCGTCCGAACCCTGATTACTAAAATTGTGTTCACAAAAATGAAGCCGAAGGCACGGCCACTAGTAATAGATCGTGTCCTGGAAACATTCCTGTCGGTACTTACGCACGAAGACGACGCACAGTGCTATCTTTTACTGATATATGCACAGGAATGGAACCGAGTGAAGACAACAAAAGAGTTTGCAAACAGAATTGGTAAGAAACTCTCAGAACTTATTGAAATGTATACTCCATTGTTTAGTTACTTCATTGCAGATGCTTTGAAAGACTTCTTAAAGCATGGTTATTTAGATAATTCCTCCAGTGAATTTTTCCTTCATGACTTTATCGAGACCCTTGCTGAATTTGGCACGGTCGAAGCCTCATATACGGCTGCACAGATTCTATTCCTTTTTAACAAGGAATATGGGACCGATTATCATATACCAGTGTTGAGAAAACTCACGAAGACGGAGCATCCTGCAATAAAGAGTCTTGTTAATCACATTCAGAAGTAAGCAGCATTATTTGAAGTTTTTTAGAGATGATTTTGACAAAATTTTTATCTTGAGATATATAGTGCACTTTCGAACTTAAACACATGCCGTACATGTTGACTTCCAATGTTGTACTTACACTGTGTTGGTGTTTATAATGATAGTATTGTTTAATTGCCAATGATAATAGAATAAATATTATATAAATGATTGTCAAAGACTTTACCTACATTCGGGGTTACCCACGGGTAGTCTCTATGCTGGCAGAAAAAATAGTTGATTTGGTTTATGGCTAATGGTAATAATACGGTTAATGGTAATGGTACGATTAATAGTAAAAATGGAATTGGTACTGGTACGGTTAATGGTAAAAATGTTTGATGATAATGGCACGGTTAATATTAAAAAGGATTAATGGTAATGGTACGTTTAATGGTAAAAATGGTCAATTCTAATGGTACAGTTAATGGTAAAAATGGTTAATGGTACGATTAATGGTAAAAATAGTTAATGGTAAGTTCAGACGTGTGAGATCTTGAAAAAAATTCTACGAGGAAATATTTAAGAGTTTCGAAAAATATGTTAAGACCCTATACTAGACCCTGCTGTCTAGAGCCATAGGCTCTTTTAAACCGTTTATCACTCTCATATTTGGAAGTTTTATATAGTGAATTTTTAGTATCGTTGAACATCGGAATAATGCATTTTGCCCCCTAGCCCTGGACCCATCTTACGTCTATTCATGCCTGGAAACTGCAATTTTTCTTTTGGTTGTTTCAAAATTACAAAGTTTTAGGGCAATAACCCGTTTTGGTCAGTGTTGCATCGTTCAGTGTTTAGTCAGTGTCGGACATCATCGGATGTAACGTTATAATGTAGTGTTTTACTATTCGCGTCATAGTTCTAATAAAACTATGACGACATTCATTATCTAGTATATGAAAATGTAGTTCTCGGTAAAAATATTGATTTTGTTTTAAATGTTTTTTTTTAATTACAAAAGCACGTAGAGGTGACAAATTCCTCATGTTATAATAATAAAAGCTACTACAGTGCTATCAGTAGCGTATCCAGGGGGGGGGGGGGCAGAGGGACCTGCCCCTCCCCCACGAAATTTCTTTTCTTCTTCTTTTTTAAGTGCCAATATAGTAAGTTCCGAAATATTCACGCTTCTAAGTTATTTGCAACACCCGTTCCTTTTTTCATTTCTTGTTAAATGGCTATCCATTTCACCACAAGCATATATCATTATTTTATCATCAAACGTGCAATCGCTTCCTGTAATCAAACAAGATGTCAAGAAATTTTTCTCACTATTTAACCCCCGCAGCTATAAGCACTAGCTTCTCTGCATTGAATGAATCAAACAGTTCGTGGTAACGAACTGTAAGTAAGGAGCGACCCGGCTCAATGGTAACCGAAACTCTAAAAAACGGGATTTTGATACCAATAGATACATCAAAAGAATCAGATTTTAATTCTGATTTCAAATATATAAGTTTCATTAAGTTTAATCTTACCCATCAAAAGTTACGTGCCTGAGAAAATTTGGCTGATTTTCGAAAACAGGGGGAAAGACCCCCTAACAGTTATAGAACCTTAATGAAAATCACACCATAATATTCAGCGTATCAGATAACCCTACTGTTGTGGTTTAAAGCTCCTATCTAAAAAAATGTGGAATTTTCCATTTTTTGCCAGAAGAAAGATCACGGATGCGTGTTTATTTGTTTGTTTGTTTTTTTTTTTTTTTTTTTACCCAGGGGTGATCGTATCGACCCAGTGGTCCTAGAATATCACGAGAGGGCTCATTCGAACGTATATCAAAAGTTCTAGCGCCCTTTTTAAGTGACCAAAAATGGAGGGCAACTAGGCCCCCTCCCACGCTCATTTTTTTCCAAAAGTCACCCGATCAAAATTTTGAGATAGCCATTTTGTTCAGCATGTTCGAAAATATGATAAAAATGTCTTTTAGTTTGACTTGATCCCCCAAAGTCCCCAGGGGGAGGGCTGAAAGTTATGAACTTTACTCAATGTTAACATATAGTATTGGTTATTGGGAATTATACAGACTTTTTCAGAGGAGATTTTTTCTGGTAGGTGGGGGAAGGAGAGGGTCGGGGGCTATATGGAAGGATCTTTCCATGAAGGACGTTTTCATGGGGGAAGGGACAGTGCTATGACGGGGGCGCCGGATTTCCCAGCATTATTAAAGAAAAAGATCAGGAATTAAATAAAAAAAAACAATTTTTTCAACTGATCAACTGATTGTGATTAAGAGGTCATTTTTAAAGAACTGGAAAAAAAAAATTCGAACTATAGTTTAAAGAGCAGGGTATTGACTAGGGGGCGAACCCCCTAATATACGTGTTAAAAATTTATGAATATAGAAATTCATTACGTAAGTTAATTCTAAGTTACGTATATTTATTACTAATAAAAACTTTCGTAAATAAAGTTAAACAAGTTTTGAGAAAGCCATTTAACCAAATATAATATGCAAATTTTGTTTTAATTATTCATGTACGGTGAGCCAAAATCAAAACCTGCATTAATTCGAAAACGTTCAAAAATTAAATAAAAAAAACAAGTTTTTTTAACTGAAAGTAAGGAACGACGTTAACACATAAAACGAACAGAAATTATTCCGTATATGACGGGGGCGGTCCCCTCCACACCGCCTCGCACTTTACGCTAAAGTTTGACTTTCTCAAAACTCTATTTTTTTAAACAATAAAAAAAATTTTGCGTAAAGAGCGAGGCGTTGCGGAGGGGACAGCCTCCTTCATAACCGAAACTCTATAAAACGGGATTGGCTGGGGGAGGGGCAGGGCCTATTGTTTACATATAGTATAGGTTATTGCGAAGGATACAGACATTTTCCGGGTGGATTTTTTCTGGTAGGGGGGCTGGGGGAGGGGTTTACATGGGAGGATCTTTCCATAGAGGAATTTTGCATGGGGAAGGGAATTTTTCATGAAGGGGGTACCGGATTTCCCAGCATTATTTAAAAAACGATCGGAAATTAAATTAAAAAAAAAAAACGTTTCTGCAACTGTAAGTAAGGAAGAACATGAAAAAATTATGCTAACAGAAATTATTACATATATTAGGTGGCTCACCCTATCGTCAATACCTCGCTCTTTACGGTAAAGTTTTTCTTAGTACTTTCAAAAGATCTTTTTATTCTAATTAAACGGCCTTTGTGATTTTAGCGTAAAGAGACCAGGGGGAACCCCTTCATATACGTATATCAAACCGAACAGAAATTATTCCGTATATGAAGGGTTGCCTCCTCTTCAATACCTTGCTATTTATGTTATATTTCTGCTGTTTGTCCCATTTTTCAAGAACGGCTACTGAAACACAAGGGCCATATAATTAAAATAGGAAGCCTTATTCAAAGTTCTAACAGCTATAGCTTCGACATCAGATCGAGAGATCACTGGTTCAAACATTTTCACTGATATTAGTCAGAAGAAAGTGAACAGCTGTGACATTTTAACATAAAATAACTTTTTTTTTTTAACACAAAATAACTAAAAAAAAATATTTCAATTAGTTATATTTTGCTCCTAAGGTAGAGGGCGAAGGTGCAGCTTGTTCTTTTGTACAACTGCAACAGCAATATTACAACGCAAAAATAAATTTGCTGTGCTGTTCTGTTCTTGATCTTTTTTCCTGCTGATTTGTATTCATTCTTTTGGATTAGATTTTCTTGCTGATTAACATTTTTGAACTGGTGCCTTATGTAAATTTATTGTGTCTATTATCTTATTCAAAAACTTAGTGTTGACAAAAGTGTTGACAAAACAAAACATCTGTGTTTTGTAGCCAGTGAACTAGTGACATTTTGCTGAGAGTACCCTGAATTACGCAAGGAATTCTTTGACAGGTAAGTCAGAGTTTGACAGGTAAGTCGACCCGGCTCAATGGTAACCGAAACTCTAAAAAACGGGATTTTGATACCAATAGATACATCAAAAGAATCAGATTTTAATTCTGATTTCAAATATATAAGTTTCATTAAGTTTAATCTTACCCATCAAAAGTTACGTGCCTGAGAAAATTTGGCTGATTTTCGAAAAAAGGGGGAAAGACCCCCTAACAGTTATAGAACCTTAATGAAAATCACACCATCATATTCAGCGTATCAGATAACCCTACTGTATTGTTTTCAAGCTCCTATAAACAAAAATGTTTAATTTTGATTTTTTTGCCACAATAAATATAACGTTTGGTTTTTTTTTTTTTTGTTTGTTTGTTTTTTTTTTTTTTTTTTTTTTTCCCAGGGGTGATCGTATCGACCCTGAATTACGCAAGGAATTCTTGCGTATCGACCCTGAAAAATTTTGATGTCAATAAATGTATCAAAAGAATGTGTTATATAATGCTGATCCTAAATATATAAATCTTATTAAGTTTAGTATTACTCATCAAAGGCTACGAGCCTGAGAAAATTTACTCGATTTTTTAAAGAGGGGGGAAACATCCCCTACAAGTGAAAGAATTTTAATGAAAATCACACCGTCAGATTCAGCGTATCAGAAAACCCTATTACATTGGTTTCAAGCTCAGATCTGCAAAAATCTGCAACTTTGTATTTTTTGCCAGAAGAAAAATATACGAATATAGAAGTTAGTTACGTAAGTTAATTTGTAAAGACATCCATTTAGCAAAAGAAAAGTAAAATTTTTATGCAAATAAAAGCTGTATTAACTGAAAAACGATCATAAATTAAATAAAAGAAACAAGTTTTTTAAACTGAAAGTAAGGAGCGACATTAAAACTTAAAACGAACAGAAATTATTCCGTATATGAAAGGGGCTGTCCCCTCCTCAACGCCTCGCTCTTTACGCTAAAATTTGACTCTGTCACACAACTTTATTTTTTAAATAAAAAAATTTAGCTTAAATAGCGAGACATTGAGGATGGGACAGCCCCTTTCATAGACGGAATAATTTCTATAGGTGTTATGTTTTAATGCCGCTCCTTACTTTCACTTTAAAAAACTTGTTTTTTTTATTCAATTGCCATAAGGAATCGGACTAAGAGGCAATAGTTCATTCAACGTTTCAAACGCTGCATTAATTCCAGTGTAAGCTAAGCATTGAAGCGGAAAGGTCACGTGAGAGGAAAGAAAGAAAATGAAGTGACACCAGCCCAGCACTAAGCTTTTCTTAAAGCTTGCAAAAACCAGCAATGACGGTAAGGAGTTTACTACTATTCTGACAATAGTTTTGTATTTAGTGGGGTTTGAAGCACGCATGTGTCACTTGTAATTAAAATACAATTCCCAATTTAGATTGAAGACAACCAAAGCTAAAACTAAATTTGGAAATCTTCTCATAAGAATTTTTCTTATCCATGATCAATTAAAGGAAACAGTAAAAATGATCATTATTTGGGTGGGATCAAACTTTTTTGAAGCTTGATCTTTTTCTAGAGCCCAACATAGGATTATTACTAGTTCGTTCATTTTATATTCTATTTCTTGTGTAACTATGAGCATGGTTAATGTCGGAATAACTTCATATTCCCGTATTTTCATAAACAAAAAGTAGAATCCCGCAAAAACGGTAATTTTACCGTTTTAATTGATCATTTAGAGCCGTTCCAGAATTTTTAGCCGTGTCTCTAAAATTCAATACTTTTGAGGAGGGGTGGGCAAACTTTGACCTACCAAACAAGTCATGTACGCAAATCATTTAATTAACAAAAGTTAATTGTTTTCTTTTTTTACGAGTCTTACGAGGAAAACGAGTTTTTGCGACCATAAGTAAACTCGGGAGAAAACAAATATTCTGATTATGATTTAATTGTCAAAATTGATTTGTGTCCAGGAACAGCGAGATAAGTGATCAAATGCGTCTTTTAACGATTCAAGGGCAGTCTTTGAAGCCTTGGAACTGTCCGGTAGAAAGCACTACATGATGCTCCAACTAGTGCGTCCGTGTGGAAGTGATCACACATTTTTTCATGTGAATTCAACAATATCCAGAGTATTTCAATTTGAAAAGCATATAGATCATATAAAATAGACATCTTCAGAATGACTGGACATATTAAGATCTTTTGCTTAATAGGCAATCGTGCGAAAAACGCAGTGTTTCCGCATTACTAGATTGTTTCTCTAGATCCCATGTTTTGAAGGATTGAAATTTGGTACGCTTGTTGACCTGGGTTTTGTGTCACGCGTAAAAAATTGTGAACCCAAAACTCAGGAACTCGGACTAGCAGAATAATTCACGCGTTTCGGTTTTGAAGAATATCATAATGTAGAAAATGGAAATCTAACTTTAAAATATAGATAATATCTTCTGCCCTGCTTTAAGAAAATATAGGGTTTGCCAAAAATAAGCAACTAATCTTTGCACCCTTTTTGTATGTTTTTCCAAGAAGCTTTGGATCTAAAGCTGAATTGAAAAAATCTTTGTTTTTTTGTTTCCCGTCCATTAAAGAACAAGATATTTAATAGAACTATGATTAATATGATTTATCTAATAATTTTTAATTCACACTATCTTTTATTCTGGTTTTTTACTTTTTGCTTATTTCTTTTCGTCACTTCATTTCGTCTTTTTTATTTTAGACTTGGATTTTGGTGATGGCAGTGTAGTACCTCTGCTTCTAGTGGTATTGACTATGTCATGAGCGGTGGGGATGCTTGACTTATCCTGTATGTTTACTTACACCGCGCTATTCGCCACCTATGAATTGTTTTTGGCTTTATGTGGCCCGCTGACATCAATGGTATTTATTAATATAAATTCAGTGAACCCACAGAAAAATCAATTTTATAAAAAATAATATTTTAATAAATCATGTATATTAAAAGTTTAGCACAACAAATTAAATCTTACAGAGTCAACATCCATTCAAAATTACTAGCAAATGAATTGCACAATACTCGGGGCTATTAGGATAGATCTTGGTTCAATTATGAGATTGAACATCCTGTGTTGGGCGTGGGGTTTGGTGGAAGCGGAGGTGGGATATGTACTGCAGCTATAGTGGTGAATCTGGCTGAAAACAGCCGAGTGTATACAACATATACCTTCCCCCCCCAAAAGCTTGTTTATGCTATACTACTGTCGTCTGCAGCATCTCATTGCTGATAATTTTGGTAAAAGCCAGGCACCAGCACTTATATTTATGATTGTTTAATGTGTGTTTATTGCTTATTATGTATTGCGTAATGTTTTTTTTTTAATTCACCAGGTAGCGTGTTTGTTAAATAGTAAATTCTATTCACTACCGCTTGAATAGCACCTACTCCAATAGCACCCCCTCTTGCCCCGCCCCATATAAAAATTATGTAGCTACACCCCTGAGTATATCTGGTCCTAGCAGCTGGAAATACATCTCCCAAAGAATATTATCGCGCAAAGGACATCGTTGAGGTACGCCAGAAAGAATAGTTGGCTTTATGGTGCCCTGCAACGGGCTTCTCAGGTGAGAAAAAATAAGTATAACATGGCCTCATCTCAAGGGAGATGTGAAATATACTCGCTTAGCTATTGACATAGACTTGGCTGAAAAGATTGAGAAGCAAAATTTCCGACTCCATATTGGTATGAGGTAACACATGCTTCTTAAATCTCTTTACAGTAGGATTCAAAGACATTCGGCATAAAGAAAGGTACAACCTTGACCCTTATGATACATGACAAGCCTGTATCTTCTTCACAACTGTAAGCTATTTCAGTGCCACCAAATGAGGCAGATGAATTAGGATCATTTTCAAGGCACTTCATATAGTGTTGTGTGGCTGCTAGCAAGGAGGGAAACATTTGCATTGTTGGTGAAGGAATTTTGGATTTTTTCAAGTTCAATGATAAAAATAAAATTTTTTCATTTGGACGTATGTATTGCCCACATATTATCTGTGTCTGTGGGGAGCAGTGATAAGGGATACCAACCTTTGCTTGCTTATACAGGCCACAGCATTGTCAACGTCCAATATTCTTGTCCTGGGTATGCACTCCCTTGGTCTCTATGGACAACAACCTCTGCAAAGAGCTGCCTCGACCATTTTGGGGCTCCTGCAAGACTGGGGATCTTGTGGTCAACTCTATTTCCACTTAAGGAGTGGCACCTCTCGAGAAAATTATAGCCTAGTTAACGACACAGCATTCACACAGGATTCTGATTAATGGATAATTATCTTCTTGGCTTGGTCTGTTTTGGTGGGCGTTTTTGAGCTGAAAAACCTCTTCCTAGCTAATTGGGTCGCCAATTAGGCCATCTACCATAATTAGGCCATCTACTATGGGTTACCTCCCCGTGGTAGCATGATATTTGTAGGCATGACTATATAATAAGTCGGCGGTAATGGGTTTGAAACTGTCTGTGCAGGATTTTGACTCTTGTTGATAGAAGAGCATCGTCATGTGCTGAAAACCACGTTGTGACCAAGATGGGGTCAGGATTGCACAAATCCTCAATTCAACTGGAGGTCCCAGAGACTTCTTGCTATCCGGTTCTAAGCAGGCTTAAGCTCTTCGGTGTAGACATGAGAAGATATGTGATTGGTTTCCGTCCTGTATTGGTATTCGGGACCATTGCTTTTCCTGAGGCCAAAATAATTTCAATGATTTAAAGAACATGAAAATTGGAACTTGGAATGTTAGGGTCGTTAAAAAACAACTATTGTATGAACATTTTGACTGACGAATTCAGACGATTCGAACTAGATTTACTAGAAGTTTAAGAAATTCATATCCCAGGGGGTAGGAAGCATGAAATTAGGTGATATAGAATTTGTTTACTCAGGCAGGAAGGATGAGGTACATGGACAGGAAGTAGTGCTCATGATGAATAAGGAAGGTGCTAAGTCTTGTTTGGGCTGGGAAGGTATTAATAATAAAATACTATTGGCTCATTTTATGACTAAAAAGTTCAGAGTATCAGTTATAGTAGTAAATACCCCTGTAGAATAATGCCCCTGTACAATGTATTAGGAGATTTTAACGCCCAAGTTGGTAGAACTAGGGATAGATGATATCCTAGCCTAGATAAATTTGGTATAGGAAAAGAAAACAGCAATGGCTACAGACTGTTGCAATTGCGCAGGTATTACAATCTTGTTATAGCCAATACGGTGTTCGGTCATAAAATGGCACATAAGTTAGCTCAGTATTCACGTGATGGTAAGACAGCAAACCTTATGGATGATGTTATCGTGAACCGAAGACTGGCAGGATCAATACAAGATACTAGGGTATAAAGAAGGGCTGTTATTGATGTTAAAAGTAAAGATCACCATCTAGTAGCGTCTAGGGTTAATTTAAAGCTGAAATTTCGGAAGGGTAATTACCTCCCGGTAAGCTATCATGTTAATAGACTCCAGGATGAGAATTTAAGCGAAACTTTCGAAGAACAATACTAAACTGAATAGTTTAAAATTTGACAATGTGGAAGATGGATGAAATATTTTTAGGAAAACAGTTCGTGAAGTTACTGATGGTGTCCTAGGAAAGAACGTTGGGACTGCAGCTTGAAATATTAGTGAAACAGCTCTATCTTCAACACACAGGAGAAGGGGCTTTAATAAAAAATATTTGAGAGAAAGATCATATGAAAATAAGAGGACTGTATATAAAGTGGGGAAAGCAATAAAATATGAACTAAGGAGGTGTGAAGTGGAGGCCATGGATAAAATTGCCGAGAATCTGGAAGATCCCAGTTAGACGGCATGATAGTAAAATGTTGTACTGGCATGTTAATAAATTGAGAGGGAGTAGTCAATCGGGACTAGTTCCAGTTGAAGTTAGGAACGGGGCCACTATTAGTGATAAGGAAGGAATTAAAGAGAGATAGACAGAACATTTTGAGAATGTGCTAAACCGAGATAGAGTGGCAGGAAAATATATAGAGGAAAATGAAAAAGCTTGTGATACCTTGGACTTGAAAGAAGATTTGTTTTGTGAGGAAGAATTAGTGACAGTACTAAAAGGTTTAAAAGGTAATAAAGCTCCAGGTGCTGATAGTGTGGTAAATGAGTGTCTTAAATATGGTGATTCTGAGGTTAGAAATAAGCTACTGAAGATTAGAAATATGATTTTTGAAAAAAGGAAAATACCTAGCGATTTTAGGAAAACCTTAATTAAACACCGCATAAGAAAGGTGATAGAGTGAGTGGGGTAATTATCAAAGCATTAGTCTGGTCTCTGTAGGTAGGAAATTACTTAGTAATATAATACTTTTTAGACTGATAGATGCTGTAGACAAAGTTTTAAGAGAAGAACAGTGCGGTTTTAGAAAAGTTAGAGGATGCGTCGACCTAATTTTCACTCTTAGGTTAATAATTGAAAAGTACCTGAGTTATCAAACACCTTTGGTCCTTCCTATAGATTATGAGTAAGCGTTCGATTCTGTTGATAGAATACCTTTAGCAAAGGCTTTATCTTTGTATGGTATACCAGACAAATACATTAAACTGATTAGTGCTGTGTAAGAGAATACCACTGCTGCGGTTAAGGTAGGGAAGGAGGTTAGCAGCTGGTCTCGTTTAAATCAGGAGTTATGCAGGGCTATGTTCTATCTACCTTCATATGGGTCATTTTTATGGATAAATTAAAAAAAACTTTTTCCACAAAATAAGTTGTTCAAAGAAAAGTAAAGAAAACCATTAAACAAAAATGAGCAAAAATAAAATCAAATAATCTACCAAGGTTGAAACGTCCACAAATTAGCATCGATAAATAAATGAAACCCAAAACGAACAGAAATTACAATAAATAACCGAGTCAAACTCAAAACGAGCAGAAATTAACATAAGTTGGGCTCAAAACCATTATGCATTCCCAAGGCCAGAACATAATTTGCACTTTACTGAAAAAAATATAAATGTTTTTACTTTTATAACTTTAATAAATCAAATAATATTAACATTTTGATTATTAAATATCAGTATCAAACAGTTCGTAGTAACGAACTGTAAGTAAGGAGCGACCCGTGTCAATGGTAACCGAAACTCTAAAAAACGGAATTTTGATACCAATAGATACATCAACAGAATCAGATTTTGATTTTAATTTCAAATATATAAGTTTCATCAAGTTCAATCTTACCTATCAAAAGTTACGCGCCTGAGAAAATTTGGCTGATTTTCGAAAAAAGGGGGAAAGACCCCTTAAAAGTTATAGAACCTTAATGAAAATCATACCATCATATTCAGCGTATCAGAGAACCCTACTTTAGAGGTTTCAAGCTCCTGTCTACAAAAATGTGGAATTTTCCATTTTTTGCAAGAAGAAAGATCACGGATGCCTGTTTATTTTTTTTTTTTTTTTTTTTTTTTTTTTTTCCCAGGGGTGATCTTATCGACCCAGCGACTTGATAATACTGTGGGAGGGCTCATTGGAACAGAAAATAAAAGTTCTAGTGCTCTGTTAAAGTTACCAAAAAAATGGCGGACAACAAGGTCCCCTCCCATGCTCATTTTTTTCCCAAAGTCACCCGATCAAAACTTTGAGATAGCAATTTTGTTCAGCATGGTCAAAAATATTATAATTATGTATTTTTGGATGACTTAATCCCTCGAAGCCCCCAGTAGGAGGGCTGAAAGTTATGAACTTTACCCAATGTTAACATATAGCATTGGTTATTGGGACCCGGCTCAATGGTAACCGAAACTCTAGAAAACGGTATTTTGATGCAAATAGATACATCAAAAGAATTGGATGTTAATGCTGATTTCAAATATATAAGTTTCCTACTCCTACCCATCAAAAATTACGCGCCTGAGGAAATTTGGCTGATTTTCGAAAAAAGGGGGAAAGACCCCCTAAAAGTTATAGAACTTTAATGAAAATCACACCATCATATATCGCATATGAGAAAACCCTACTGTAGAGGTTTCAAGCTCCTATCTACAAAAATGTGGAACCTAGCATTTTTTGCCAGAAGAAAGATCACGGGTGCGTGTTTATTTTTATTATTTTTTTCCCCAGGGGTGATCGTATCGACCCAGTGGTCCTAGAATATCGTGGGAGGGCTCATTGGAATGGAAATTAAAAGTTCTAGTGCCCTTTTTTAAGTGACCGAAAAAATGGAGTGCAAGTAGGCCCCCTCCCACGCTCATTGTTTTCCCAAAGTCACCTGATCAAAATTTGTAGATTGCCATTTTGTTCAGCATGTTCGAAAATATTATAAGTATGTCTTTTAGGATGACTTAATCCCCCGAAGCTCCCGGGAGGAGGGCGGAAAGCTATGAACTTTACCCAATGTTAACATATAGTATTGGTTATTGGGAAGTATACAGTACAGACGTTTTCAGGGGAGATTATTCCTGGTAGTGGGGGGGGGGGGGTCGGGCAGGGATGTACGCAGGGAGGGGGCCCCCGGGTCTGCCCCACCCCCAAATCTCAAGATTTTTTCATTTTACCATAATTTTCAGATTTTTCTCACAGAATAAAGGGTTTGAAGGATTTGCCCCCCCCCCGAAAAAATTGCCCCCCCCCCGAAAAAATTGCCCCCCCCCCCCCGAAACAAATTCCTACGTACGTGCCTGGGGTAGGGGGTTATGTAGGAGGATCTTTCCATGAAGAAAGTTTTCATGGGGGAAGGGACATTCCTATGAAGGGGACGTCGGACTTCCCAGTATTATTTAAAAAAAGATCTGAAATTAAATATAAAAAAAAAACAAGTTTTTCAACTGCAACAGCAGCAACATCAAAACTTTAAACGAACAGATAATATTACATATATGATTGGGTTCACCCCCTAGTCAATACCTCACTCTTTAAGCCAGAGATTTTTTAGTACTTTCATAAGAGGTATTTATTCTAATCAACGGTCTTTGCGATTAAGCAGTCATTTCTAAAGAATTGGAACAAAATTCAAAATTTCACTTAAAGAGCAAAGTATTGACTAGGGGGCGAACCCCCTAATATACGTTTTAAAAATATATGAATATAGAAGTTCGTTACGTAAGTTAATTTGTAAGTTACATACATTTATTACTAATAAAAACGTTCGTAAATAAAATGAAACAAGTTTCGAGAAAGCCATTTAACCAAATAAAAGTAAATTAATATGAAAATTTTGTTTTAATTATTCATGTACTGTGAGCCAAGATCAAAACCTGCATTTATTCAAAAACGTTCAAAAATTAAATAAAAAAAAAGTTTTTTTTTAACTGAAAGTAAGGAGCGACCTTAAAACTTAAAACGAACAGAAATTATTCTTTATATGAAAGGGGCTTTCCCCTCCTCAACGCCTCGCTCTTTACGCTAAAGTTTTTATTGTTTTAAAAATTAAAGTTGTGAGACAGAGTCAAACTTTAGCGTAAAGAGCGAGGCGTTGAGGAGGGGACAGCCCCTTTCATATGCGGAATAATTTCTGTTCGCTTTAAGTTTTAAGGTCGCTCCTTACTTTCAGTTAAAAAAACTTTTTTTATTTAATATTTATATTAAACTGACACTGCACATTCATTTGTACCTGACGCTAGCATTGTGAGACACTAGTATCTGACGTTAGCATTGTGGATTTGAGCGTGCCTGGTATATCACGTGTATTCAAGTTCAGTCCCACTGTCGTAAGGAAATTTAATTTGGGATAAAGTTCGAATAATAATTCGAATCAATTTCATATCTGGGTTTCTTTCTGACTCAATATGATTTTTCTCTTTTTTCATTTGGGTAAACAATTCAACTTATTGTTAGATATTAGCCTAAGTTTAAGGAAAAATGCTCAGCCAATTACAATAAGTACTGTAGCTTTTTATTTAAGTTTTTTTCAGTAGCTTTGGAATGCTGCTAGGTAATATTAGACCGTGTTGGTTTTTGTTCTTGACTTTGAATTTTGACGTTTCAGTTTCCCTAGCCTGTGGGCGAAACAACGTATACGGAAGAAAACTGACAGTCTTAGTTTATAATTTCGGCTTCGGAAAATTTGTCTGTCAATCCAAATAGCTAGAAATACTTTTGCGAATGCTTGGGGGATGTGAACAGATATTATTATCCAAGTGTTTATCCAAGTTAGGGCAACAATAATCTTGATAAAGATACAGCCCCATTTTCACAGTATCACAGTATCTACAGTAACCGAAAATCTTACAAATGTAATTTTAGTAGTGGTTCCTCCATTGATCTGAGCTCTTTGCCCTTCCTTTTCCCATGGAATTCCGAGCGCATGCCCTGTTACGTCAAAAGACACACCTGTTTCTTGCTGGCGAGATTCCGAGCGCATGCCCTAACAAGATTCCCGCCTTGGCACGACTTGACAAGCCCAAGCAAGATTTCCGCCCTGGCAAGATTCCGAACACACCCCTGTTTCTAGCTGAGTTACAGGGGGGACTCCATATATGGGCATAGAATCCATCTAAGTGTACTGTTCCACTAACGAGTCAATGACACCATTTTCAAGTCAATTTATTTGTTGTTTCTAAGTGTATTGACTCCGGGGCGAAGTTTGTACATGCACATTGAATTCTAACGGGAACAATGTATTGATCCACTCGAGGGGAACTGGATTTCTGAGAAATTGATTATATAATCGGTGGGGAATTATTGATCCACAAAGAGGAATTAAGAAACAATATGGCTTCTTTGATCTTTAGGTCTAAGAGATAAATGGTCTTTAGTGACGGAGATAAATTAATAGTCTATTCTTAAATATGGCTTCTCTGATCTTTAGTGACAGATATAAATTAATATTCTATCGAAACCTTAATAGTGTAGCTAGGAACACCTTAGAGATGAAGATTAACGCGGGAATTTTTTCATGGGAATTTCAAATGTGACAGCGCAGGGATGCCAAAACAAAAGGAACACGCAGAAATTACGTTTAGGGGATTATTTGGGCGAAACAGTTTGAGACATTTTAGAAGATGATTTAGGCGAAATCGTTTGAGACATTTTAGAAGACGATTTGGGTGAAACAGTTAGAGACATTTGAGAAGATGATTTGGGTGAAACTCCGTGGTCGGTATAATACACAACTATCATTTGAATAGCGTTATAAGGTCCCCTAACCCCAACCCCAAAGAGCCCCTCGGGTCCCAAAGGCCCCCGGGCCCCCAAATGCCCCCGGGCCCCCAAAGACCCACAGGTCCCCAAAGGCCCCCCGGGTCCCCAAAGGGCCCCTTACCCCAACCCCAAAAGGCCCCATCCCCCGGGCCCCCAAAGGGGACCCCCTCCTCCGGGCCCCCAAAGGCGACCCCCTCCCCCGGACCCCCAAAGGGGACCCCCTCCCCCGGACCCCCAAAGGGGCCTCTGGGGCCTCCAAAGGCCCCCCCATCTTTTTTGCCCTCCATTTTTTAAATACTTTTTTGCGCGCTTGAGAAACAAAAGAACCCCTCCCCCCAACTTTTTGGCTCCCCCACGAATATATCTTTTCAGAACAAGTTCTTTACGTAATGTCCCTCCTAAACCCATTTTATAAGTAGAAGTATCCCATGCTTTTCACACGAAACTTTACTTTACAGCTTTTTGAATACCCCAACACCAAGCAATACTTTTCAAAAGGCATTTCAGAACAAGTTCTTTACGTAATGTCCCTCCTAAATCAATTTTACAAGTTTTAGTACCCCATCCTTTTCACACACAACTTTATTTTACAGCTTTTTGAATGCCACAACACCAAGCAATACGTTTCAAAAGGCATTTCAGAACAAGTTCTTTTTCTTAATGTCCCTCCTAAACCCATTTTACAAGTTTAGTTACTCATCCTTTTCATCCACAACTTTACTTTACAGCTTTTTGAATACCTCAACACCTAGCAATACTTTTCAAAAGGCATTTCAGAACAAGCTCTTTTCTTAATATTCCTCCTAAACCCATTTTACAAGTTGAACTACCCATCCTTTTCACCCACAACTTTACTTTACAGCTTTTTGAATACCACAGCACCAAGCAATACTTTTCAAAAGACATTTCAGAACAAGTCCTTTCCTAATATCCCACCTAAACACATTTTCCAAGTTGAAGTACCCATCCTTTTCACCCACAACTTTACTTTACAGCTTTTTGAATACCACAACACCAAGCAATACTTTTCAAAAGACAGTTCAGAACAAGTTCTTTTCTTAATGTCCCACCTAAAGGCATTTTACAACTTGAAGTACCCATCCTTTTCACCCACAACTTTACTTTGCAGCTTTTTAAATACCACGACACCAAGTAATACTTTTCAAAAGACATTTCAGAACAAGTTCATTTCTTAATGTCCCTCCTAAACACATTTTACAACTTAAAGTGCTCATCCGTTTCACCCACAACTTTACTTTACAGCTTTTTGAATACCACAACACCAATCAATACTTTTCAAAAGACATTTCAGAACAAGCTCTTTTCTTAATGTCCCTCCTAAACCCATTTTACAAGTTGAAGTACCCGTCCTTTTCACCCACAACTGTACTTTACAGATTTTTGAATACCCCAACACCAAGCAATACTTTTCAAAAGACATTTCAGAACAAGTTCTTTTTGTTAAAGTCCCTCCTAAACCAATTTTACAAGCTGAAGTACCCATCCTATTCACCACAACTTAACAGCTTTTTGAATACCACAACACCAAGCAATACTTTTCAAAAGGCTTTTCAGAACAAGTTCTTTTCTTAATGTCCCTCCGAAACCCATTTTACAAGTTGAAGTACCCATCCTTTTCACCCACAACTTTACTTTACAGCTTTTTTGAATACCACAACACCAAGCAATACTTTTCAAAATACATTTCAGAACAAGTTCTTTTCTTAATGTCCCACCTAAACCCATTTTACAAGTTGAAGTACCCATCCTTTTCACCCACAACTTTACTTTACAGCTTTTTTTGAATACCACAACACCAAGCAATACTTTTCAAAAGACATTTCAGAACAAGTTCTTTTCTTAATGTCCCTCCTAAACCCATTTCAAAAGTTGAAGTACCCATCCTTTTCACCCACAACTTTACTTTACAGCTTTTTGCACACCACAACACCGAGCAATACTTTTCAAAAGACATTTCAGAACAAGTTCTTTTCTTAATTTCCCACCTAAACGCATTTTACAAGTTGAAGTACCCGTCCTTTTCACCCACAACTTTACTTTATAGCTTTTTGAATACCCCAACACCAAGCAATACTTTTCAAAAGACATTTCAGAACAAGTTCTTTTCTTAATGTCCCTCCTAAACCCATTTTACAAGTTGAAGTACCCATCCTTTTCACCACAACTTAACAGCTTTTTGAATACCACAATACCAAGCAATACTTTTCAAAGGGCATTCCAGAACAATTTCTTTTCTTAATGTCCCTCCGAAACCCACTTTACAAGTTGAAGTACCCATCCTTTTCACCCACAACTTTACTTTACAGCTTTTTTGAATACCACAACACCAAGCAATACTTTTCAAAAGACATTTCAGAACAATTTCTTTTCTTAGTGTACCTCCTAAACCCATTTTACAATTTGAAGTAACCATAGTTTTAACCCACAGCTTTACTTTACAGCTTTTTTGAATACCAAAAAACCAAGCAATAATATACAAACTAAATTTCAGAACAAGTTCTTTTCTTAATGTCCCTCCTAAACCCATTTCAAAAGTTGAAGTACCCATCCTTTTCACCCACAACTTTACTTTACAGCTTTTTGCACACCACAACACCGAGCAATACTTTTCAAAAGACATTTCAGAACAAGTTCCTTTCTTAATGTCCCACCTAAACCCATTTTACAAGTTGAAGTACCCATCCTTTTCACCCACAACTTTACTTTAGATCTTTTTGAGTACCACCAAACCAAGCAATACTTCTCAAAAGACATTTCAGAACAAGTTCTTTTCTTAATGTCCCACCTAAACCCATTTTACAAGTTGAAGTACCCATCCCTTTCACCCACAACTTTACTTTACAGCTTTTTGAATGCAACAACACCAAGCAATACTTTTCGAAAGACATTTCAGAAAAAGTTCTTTTCTTAATCTCCCACCTAAACCCATTTTACAAGTTGAAGTACCCGTCCTTTTCACCCACAACTTTACTTTACAGCTTTTTGAATGCGACAACACCAAGCAATACTTTTCAAAATACATTTCAGAAAAAGTTTTTTTCTTAATGTCCCACCTAAACTCATTTTACAAGTTGAACTACCAATCCTTTTCACCCACAACTTTACTTTACATCTTTTTGAATACCACAACACCAAGCAATACTTTTCAAAAGACATTTCAGAACAAGTTCCTTTCTTAATATCCCTCTTAAACCCATTTTACAAGTTGAACTACCAATCCTTTTCACCCAGAACTTTACTTTACAGCTTTTTGAATACCACAACACCAAGCAATACTTTTCAAAAGACATTTCAGAACAAGTTCTTTTCTTAATATGCCACCTAAACCCATTTTACAAGTTGAAGTACCCATCCTTTTCACCCACAACTTTACTTTACATCTTTTTGAATACCACAACACCAAGCAATACTTTTCAAAAGACATTTTAGAACAAGTTCTTTTCTTAATGTCACACCTAAACCCATTTTACAAGTTGAAGTACCCATCCTTTTCACCCACATCTTTGCTTTACAGCTTTTTGAATACCACAACACCAAGCAATACTTTTCAAAAGACATTTCAGAACAATTTTTTTTATTAATGTCACACCTAAACCCATTTTACAAGTTGAAGTACCCATCCTTTTCACTCACAACTTTACTTTACAGCTTTTTTAATACCACAACCCCAAGCAGACATTTCAGAACAAGTTCTTTTTCTTAATGTCCTTCCTAAACCCATGTTACATGTTGAAGTACCCATCCTTTTCACCCATAACTTTACTTTACAGCTTTTTGAATACAACAACACCAAGCAATACTTTTCAAAAGACATTTCAGAACAAGTTCTTTTCTTAATATGCCACCTAAACCCATTTTACAAGTTGAAGTAACCATCCTTTTCACCCACAACTTTACTTTACATCTTTTTGAATACCACAACACCAAGCAATACTTTTAAAAAGACATTTTAGAACAAGTTCTTTTATTAATATCACACCTAAACCCATTTTACAAGTTGAAGTACCCATCCTTTTCACCCACATCTTTGCTTTACAGCTTTTTGAATACCACAACACCAAGCAATACTTTTCAAAAGACATTTCAGAACAATTTCTTGTCTTAATGTCCCACCTAAACCCATTTTACAAGTTGAAGTACCCATCCTTTTCACTCACAACTTTACTTTACAGCTTTTTGAATACCACAACCCCAAGCAATACTTTTCAAAAGACATTTCAGAACAAGTTCTTTTTCTTAATGTCCCTCCCAAACCCATTTTACAAGTTGAAGTACCCATCCTTTTCACCCACAACTTTACTTTACAACTTTTTGAATACCACAACACCAAGCAATACTTTTCAAAAGACATTTCAGAACATGTTCTTTTCTTAATGTCCCACCTAAACCCATTTTACAAGTTGAAGTACCCATCCTTTTCAGCCACAACTTTACTTTACAACTTTTTGAATACCAAAATACCAAGCAATACTTTCAAAAGACATTTCAGAACAAGTTCTTTTCTTAATTTCACACCTAAACCCATTTTACAAGTTGAAGTACCCATCCTTTTCACCCACAACTTTACTTTACAGCTTTTTGAATACCACATTACCAAGCAATACTTTTCAAAAGACATTTCAGAAAAAGTTCTTTTCTTAATGTCCCTCCTAAAACAATTTTACAAGTTGAAAAACCCATCCTTTTCACCCACAACTTTACTTTACAGCTTTTTGAATACCACAACACCAAGCAATACTTTTCAAACGACATTTCAGAACAAGTTCTTTTCTTAATGTCCCCCCTAAACCCATTTAAAAGTTGAAGTACCTATCTTTTTCACCCACAACTTTACTTTACAGCTTTTTGAATACCACAACACCAAGCAATATTTTTCAAAAGACATTTCAGAACAAGTTCTTTTCTTAATGTCCCTCCTAAACGCATTTTACAAGTTGAAGTACCCATCCTTTTCACCCACAACTTTACTTTACAGCTTTTTTGAATACCCCACACCGAGCAATATTTTTCAAAAGACATTTCAGAACAAGTTCTTTTTCTTAATGTCCCACCTAAACCCATTTTACAAGTTGAAGTACTCATCCTTTTCACCACAACTTTACTTTACAGCTTTTTGAATACCACAACACCAAGCAATACTTTTCAAAAGACATTTCAGAGCAAGTTCTTTTCTTAATGTCCCTTCTAAACCCATTTTACAAGTTGAAGTACCCATCCTTTTCACCCACAACTTTACCTTACAGCTTTTTTGAATACCACGACACCAAGCAATACTTTTCAAAATACGTTTCAGAACAAGTTCTTTGCTTTCTCACCTAAACCCATTTTACAAGTTGAATTACCCATCCTTTTCACCCACAACTTTACTTTACAGCTTTTTGCATACCACAAAACCAAGCAATACTTTTCAAAAGACATTTCAGAACAATTTCTTTTCTTAATTTCCCATCTAAACCCATTTTACAAGTTGAAGTACCCATCCTTTTCACTCACAACTTTACTTTACAGCTTTTTGAATACCACAACCCCAAGCAATACTTTTTAAAAGACATTTCAGAACAAGTTCTTTTTCTTAGTGTCCCTCCTAAACCCATTTTACAAGTTGAAGTACCCATCCTTTTCAACCACAACTTTACTTTACAGCTTTTTGAATACCCCAACACCAAGCAATACTTTTCAAAAGACATTTCAGAACAAGTTCTTTTCTTAATTTCCCACCTAAACCCATTTTACAAGTTGAACTACCTATCCTTTTCAACCACAACTTTACTTTACAACTTTTTGAATACCACAACACAAAGCAATACTTTTAAAAAGACATTTCAGAACATGTTCTTTTCTTAATGTCCCACCTAAACCCATTTTACAAGTTGAAGTACCCATCCTTTTCAGCACAACTTTACTTTACAGCTTTTTTCATACCACAACACCAAGCAATACTTTTCAAAAGACATTTCAGAACAAGTTCTTTTCTTAATGTCCCACCTAAACCCATTTTACAAGTTGAAGTACCCATCCTTTTCACCCACAACTTTATTTTACAGCTTTTTGAATACCACAACACCAAGCAATACTTTTCAAAAGACATTTCAGAACAAGGTCTTTTCTTAACGTCCAACCTAAACCCATTTTACAAGTTGAAGTACCCATCCTTTTCACCCACAACTTTACTTTACAGCTTTTTGAATACCACAACACCAAGCAATACTTTTCAAAAGACATTTCAGAACAAGTTTTTTTCTTAATGTCCCACCTAAACCCATTTTACTAGTTGAAGTGAAGTGAAGTACAAGTGGGTGAAAAGGATGGGTACTTCAAATTGTAAAATGGGTTTAGGTTGGAGATTATGAAAAGAATTTGCTCTAATATGTCTTTTGAAAAGTATTGCTTGGTGCTGAAACTATATGAGTCTAAAAACTGGATTTTATTCCAGCAAGTATGCCCATTATTCACTACCTGCCATTTCAAGTCTAAAAGCTCCAGCTTCTAAGTAGATTTGGGGATAATATTGTAGGTAAATGAGTTTACCCATGGACTATCTACTCCCCCACCTACCTGTGCATAAGTGCCAAAGGCGGTAAAATAAGTTTTAAATCTAAATTTGAATTGTGAATGAAAACTGGTATAAAAAACTGCTGGCTGACATTCACATTGCACGATTGATGTGCTGCACCTCGAAAATTACTACCCCCTGACGAAATTTCCTGCCACAAGTGATTATGATCCCTGACTTTCCCCTTCCCCCTCTTTTCACCCTAGTCCCTTTCCCCTTAGTACCCTCTTCAAATTCCCCCTTAAAAACCCAGCATATTTTCTGATTTTTAATCGCCAGACGATCCTCTGCGGACAACAACATTGGGTAGTGAGTATTTCTCAAACGGAAAATACCTCCATTTGCAGTGACAATTAATTTAGTTAATGCCTTGATCATTCACTCTTTCTCGTCGAATGTTTCAACTATTTCTAACAATTGCATACTGTTAGAGCTGTCTCTTTGTGCTTGGACATAGGAAACCGCAATAGCTTGATGTTCTTTGATTCGATTCGGAAACTGTGGGTCGTTCACATCCACTACACTAGCTTCACAATCCAATCTTATTTATTGATTTGCAGGAGCGTATTCTGAAAATTTTTAAATCTCAAGATGGCCCTGTCACCTGAAACTGTTTCCACCGATTGATAGCCGTGACGCCTGCATTACTTCTTGTGATTTTGTAACTTTAAATCACTATGAAATCGGGACAGGCATGTTGGACAATAGTATCGTGTCCCCTTAATCTTACCCTCCCTCAGAACTCTACTGATATCTGTAATTGGATTAAAATGGACAATTAAATTGGGTCACTAGGTGGTGTATACAACAACCAAACCCAGTGCTTCACCAATTCAATCGACGGGCCCCTTACTGGGAATATGACCCCCTTTTTATTAGAACGTGCTCCATCCTCAAATTCTGTTTCATATTGGAGTACAGTAATGCCGATATTTAAATGGTCGTTGGCCCTTTTAAAAATATAAATCGACCTGAGCGTTACTGGAAGTTTTCCCTCTAAACAATAGAAATTTACTGTGAGAAAATCAGATCCCTCTTTCCCATGTACATCCCAGTATTCCAAAGTTTTCTTTGAAGCGTCATGTGTTATAGGTTCGAAAGCCGATATGAGGAAAGCGTACATTAAACATTTTTGGCCTGTTTCGAAACAGATTTTTTGAACGCCTTTACATCGTTCTAAATCAGGATTATATTTTAAAACTATAGCTCTCTCCCCACCCTACCTCTCAAAATAAAATCTTTTTTAAATTTACATATATTTACACTTAAATTTTCGATAAATAAAACCACAGACCTACTCCCGTTCTCATTATAATTTTTGAGATGCGTGATAATGGTGTCTATCCATTGCATAAAAACTTTCATAATTTTCCAAATGAGGATAGACCACTAAAATCGTGTGTACATTATGATCACTAACCTCGCTTTTTACCTCATTCAAATAAAATGTTTTTAAAACAATTGAAGCCTTAATAGAGTCCCTATCCCCCAAACCTCAATCTGGTTTTCTAAGAGTGCACGAATTTTTTCTTCATATTCATGAACGATATCTATAGAGTCGATTACAAAATTCCACCCCATAAATGAATTAAACGGGTCCCCAAACGTTGCAGTATAAAAGACTATTTTATTCAATATAGAATTTGTTTGATGGAATTCTGGTAGTGATGTGAATTATATATCAATACCCTCCCCCTCTTGTATATAATCATCCCCTCCCCCACTTTGTTCAATAATAGGGCTGTGAGAATCCATCGAAGCCATTTCGTTTTCAATAAAATTTAATTGAATAGGAACTATATTCATTAAATCGGTGGGGGGAGGGTTCTCAGTTAATTCATTGGTAAAATCATCTAAAATTTGTATTGTATTCGGACTTAGCCATGGTAAGTTGTCCTCTGAACTAGCTACATTGCCTTGCTCAACTGTGCTATTATCTACACTGAAATAATTACTCAATAAATTGACAATATCAGAAGGTATTTCATGAAAATTAACATTACCACGCCATTCATTATCGTCGATAGCTGGTATTTCAGTGTCCTGAATGTTACAAAATTCCATTGGCGCGTCAATGAGTTCATATAGTCCTTGACGCGTTTTTTCAGTTGTTGAGGGGGTCATAGCATATGGAACCGATGCAGTCTATAAAAGAAAATAGCTTATTTTCAAAGTGTCTAAAAAACCCTATTTTTAAAATTGGATTATTATTTACATGTGCTTAAAAAACACGCTTAGTAGTAGTAGTAGTAGTAGCAGTAGAAGCAGTATGCACATAGTACCATTTGGTTAATTCATTGTTCCCCGCTCTATATACCCTGAAAGTTCCAATTTCCAACTTAATAGTGATTTAACATATTTAAAATCTAAACAAGGCATAGTAGGTTTTGATTTTGTTCAAACAACCCCAAAAAATTTCATATTAATACTCTTGATATGCTTTGGAGAAAAAAACGGGGTCTAATTCATTCATGTCATCTCCTGAAAATAGCCTATTTTCAATGTGTATAAATGCAAGTGTTATTTTCAAGATTTTCCGGAGCAAATGGTAAAATGAAGACCGTTAAGTCTCTTATCAAAGCCTTTATTACGCAAATTAGACTCTGGAATTATGTCTAACGGTACAATTCTCAGTCTTTCAAACTGACTTGGGAAAAAGAATCATTAGCAAGAAATAAAATTTAAACTTACATTTAGATTTGCACCTTGTATGTTGAGGGCTGAAGGGGCCACATTCTCACCTTGCATTGGTCGTGAAGGGCCACCATTCTTACCATAAACGATGATTGTTGCTCTTGAAGGGCCGGCGACTTCTCATTCTTGCGTGTGGAACATAGATGGGTCAGCATTTCTCCTTTGGGGTTTTGTGGGCATGGATGAGCCATCCAACTCCAACCGATGCATGGGAGTAGCATCATTAACCCTAGCCCTCTTTGAGGGAGGGGGGCATTTGTCAAAATTGTCCTTAAAAAGAAGAGAAAATTTAGTATAAAATAATGTCCCCATTTTACTGAAAAAAATTAGTACCCCCTTCTAGAGAAGAAAAACAAAATTTATTGTAAGGTATAATTTTGTCTAGAAAGCATCTGCCATTGTCCAAAGAAGCCCCTCCACCCTTTTCAGCAGAGGAAAAAGTAAAATTTGCGAGAAATACACCACGACAGTCAGTAGCTCTATAGTAGAAATGCTCCTATTTTTACCATTTAGAAAAAATTTAAATACAATCCATGCAGGAAATAAACCAGTCAAAAAGTAGTCATGTGTTAGAAATAACTGTTCCTATTTCTACCATTTAGAAAAAATTTAAATACGTGTCTAGGGATGCAACGCATTTAAAGCAAATAAAGCTCTATTTTAAAGCTTAAAAACTATCATTATTCCTCTAGGGTCAAAAGATGTATCAATTTAGATCTTTTAAATGGACCCCCGCTTCAATAAACCTTCTCATGGCAGGTATGTATCTTTTTCTTAACCACCACCCCTACCTCCTCCCATATAAACACTGACTACTCAAAATGGAAGCAATTAAAATTAATATGTGTAAATATTTATCGTAAACAACATCTGCCCTCTCTTGTAATTCATGAGATTTACTCTAGACAATTTGACCGGAGAAAAAGTATCTTTTTTTGTGAAACCATTGCTATCCTAATTCACGAGAATTTAGCAGGCCGGATGTGCATTTGGCGGGATGCAATAATTAATGTTTTAACCTGTTTACCGAACTGATAAAGTCAGGTCGACCTATTAGCGGCTTAACGTCATCGGGGATCAGCATATTAATACCTAAGAGTTGACGGATGTTAGGGAAATACGCTCTTTTAGCTTGAATTTAGAAAACATAAAAATTGCATATATTTGTCGAAAAGGGAATTATTTCCATTGAAAGAATTAAAATCGTTAGCGGTGAGGGGTTTACACTGTAAAAAAGAGCGTATTTTATGCTTTCCAAGGACTGTAAACATCGCATAGTGGAGAATTTTTTGGGGGGTGGGGTATACCCTGAATTTGAATATATTGGAGGGGGGCTACAAAAAATGATTTTATTTGGAAAAACCTAAGAAAATTTACCAAACAGAACTCACATAATAATCAGTGTAGCTAAAGCTACCAAGTCAACACCATTTGGTGTTTTCTCCATAATGTCTTGAGACGGTATGATACTTTAACCTTAATACATGTTCATTATAAGCAAAATCTCAAGGCTGAATTGCGATGTAAGAGAAACCTTACGTAAGTCCATTGACCTAGAAAGAGTCCCATCATGTTATATTATAATTCCCCGTCAATTATGCAATCAATTTCCCGAAAATCTAGTTTGATCTTGTCTCCATCGTAGATCAATACCATTGCCCCGTTAGTATTCAGTGCGCATGTGTTTTTTCCTCACAGTATTTCCAAGTTCCCTGATTGACTTTGAAAAATGTATTTTTAAAGTACCAAATAGTACCTTTCTTATCTGGCAATGTTGTAAACTTAGTACAGCGTCAACAAACAGAACCATGAGAAACAAACAGAACTATGTAACATCAGTACCTTCTTACCCATTCCTACTGGTGTATCTAATTACAGAACAAAATGATCTCATTGTCTGAAAAAATAGTCTATTACACACTTTGTATGTACATCATGCTTAAAACATGCATTAACAACTTTAAGAGTACTTTTCAATATAGAATTAGATAGTGGGAACGAATGCAGGATATGGCACTCTATATACCACTCTATTTATAAAAAGGACGTTTTATTTCTTATAAGTCGAAATATTATATGACAGGGAAAGAAAAACGTCAGAAGACAGAATTTCCCTCCCCCCTTGAACGAAAATCCTAGATATCCCTTCATCTCTTCACATATGATTTTTAATAATGTCTCTGGGCCAAAATAATGGTACGATTTATAATTGGGCTCAGTGTATTACATCAATCATTTTCCTTTTGAACACGATCTCTTGCCACCCTTATTGTCTATTTCATTGGCGTCAATTCCCAAAAATTTAGGGTAAGGGGGTGTATTTCTTAATATTAAGAAGGGATGGCAAATTTTTCGTTATTTTCTATTTATTCATTGAAAATACCAAAAAAGGTATTTTTCAATGAAAATACCCCAAAAAAAGGTAATTTTCAAATTCTGGGAGAGGGGACATTTACCCGTTTACATCTCTGACCTATCTGGATCTTTTTTTTTTAATGCGAGAATATCCCAAGATACTAATTTTCCCGAAAAAATATGGAGTCGTTTTCGAGAACATACATAAATACATTCATAAGAGATATTTTGCGTTTTAATTTTCGCCTCCTTTTTGAATGTTCGTTAAAATGCTGTCTGACGGGGACTGGGTGTGCTCCAGTAAGTTTAATTCACTGATCAGCTGACTATTATTGCTATTCTCATCACTTTATCTTCACTTTTTTCAAAGAAGTGCAAAATATTCCTTTGCCTCACTCATTAGTTTCAGGAAAGTCCATTGATTAAATAAATTTCGAATTGATAGCTGTGCACTTCATATGTTTCAACTTTGAGAGCATATGCTCACGTACTTTCAAAGAGCTTATGCGGGGTCTCAGAAAATCAGGAACGTGTAGGTCTCATAGGAGGTAAACTAATACTGGAGACCAGATTGAAAATTGAAACAGAATGAAACTTTTTCGCAGAAATTTGTTAGCAGAAATAGAAAGGCAAAAGGAAATAAATCTTGTCATAGACGTATGCTGGTTCAAGAATGTACAGCAGCAGAAATCGTTAATGTGCCAACAAAACTTAATGTTAATTTTGTTTAGCCTTTTTCAGTCCCAATAAAGCTCTATAATATTAAAAGTAACTTTTATTTTTTGATCTATGATAAGTTTCCTTATTTTTTTTTTCTTTTCTTATGTTCATGAAATACAAAAAATAGACATTGTTTAATAATGGTCCATTTTCTTTGTGGACCACCTAAACATTTTCATGGACCACCAGTGGTCCATGGACCACAGGTTGGCGACCGCTGCACTATAACAGGCCAAACAAATTCATTTAAAAATTATTGATGCAGTAATGCAATTTGACCAAGCAGGCAGCTGCCTAAAAGTAAATCATCTTTGCTGGCTACTTTTCCTGTGGGATAATGGAGGACTCCACAGTGAATACATATAGAGTTGAAGAGTCCTAATGACTTGTAAAGGTACTCCTATGCTAAACGGACTCTTTTATATACTGCAATGGAAACCAGTGACGAAAAACCTGCTTTTGACGGGATAATTCAAGACACCGCTAAGAGTAATACAATGTATAGCGTGGTTTTCATTGCGTATACGATATTTAAACTGTTGTTTTTTGGGTTCAGGGGGGGCAAAGGTACCTAGGTTCGGCTAGGTTATGTAATAATATATGCTATCCTTTACCAAACGCCCCCCCCTAATGTGCAAATATATAGCCCAAACTTGTTTCTAAACTATTATATATTCATCCTATTTTATTTTATTTCATTAGCATTAACCAAATTATCACTATATAAAAGAGTCCGTTTAACATAGGAGTACCCTTGTTAAATAGACTTGCGTAGTTTACGCGATCTTTGTAGGTTTTTACTGGGTTTTATGCCACAATTTTTTGACGTTGAATATTGTGATGGTGCTGTTCTTCTAACATAATTTTTTTTTCGGTACTTGTGTGCATAATGGTACACACTCGACAAGTGAAGTTAGGTATTCCAAATGAAATTATAATACTTTAGAAACGAACTTGGGCTATATTTTGGCACATTAGGGGGGGGGGGTAAAGTATATCGGGTCTGCATGCAAAATTTGTTAGCTATAATTATTCTGCATATTATGAAGTAAGAAATGTTTTCTAACTTCACACTGTCCATATGCTTTACCCCAACTCCGACCCCCAAATGTGCAAATATATTGCCCAAACTATACAAGTCCAATGTATTCTGTCATCCGTCACTTGTTTTCCACAAAGCGTAAGCTAATTGTCTCTTAAAACAAACATATAAAACCGGTTTGCTCTTGAGTGTGTACCATGTACACAAGTACATTTTTTCTTCTGCACTTTCATTTTTGACTCGTTCTGATTATCGCTGTCAGGACAGTTCTTTGTTCTTCACTGTCATTTTTGAACCTCTTGTTACTTGATTTAGCGTGTCTGCTAACCCTACAATTCTTTGTTCTTTACTTTCATCTTAGGCCATTTCTAGTTCATGCTGTTGCTTGTAATTCTCGCTGCTGATTATTTTCTAACTGCATACTTCTTTGCTTTCACGGTCGTATATCTTCTAACTACCCAATTCTCTATTCTTCATTTTGATTCGTTCTGATCCTCATTGTCGCTTGTCTTGTAACCGCATATATTTTTTCTTCACTTTCGTTTTGAGTCGTTGTGAGTCTCGCTGTCACTTACCTTTTAACTGCATATTTCTTTATTCTTCAATTTCGTTTTTGATTTGTACTAATTGTCGGTTTCGCTAATGTTTTACCTACATATATCTTTTATCTTTATTTTCGTTTATCATTGCTTCAGACATTTTTTCAGTGCCTTTGGCCTTAGTTGCTTGAATTGGTCTTGTCACTTTTGATGACCTAGGTCAGTGGCTCTCAAGTTGTGGTAAGCGTACCCCTTGGTATGCAACAATTTTTAGAGGGTAGGCGGCTGGCCAACAAAAAAAATCCTTTAACTCTAGAACTGAGAATTTTATTTATATTGTAGCTGTAGTTTGCTTAGTGCCGGTAACTGAGAAGGGCTACCTAAAACGTATTGTGAGTAAAAAGGGGTACAGTGTCTAAATAAGTTTGAGAACCATTGGTCTAGGTTGTTTATTATCACCCGTCTCACAATTACGTTTCTCAGGTCATTTTCTTGATCTTATCTCATTTGATGGTCCAGTTTTTTTCTTTTGCGGTCACGGTTTTGTCCTCTTTTGTTTTTTTTTGTACTCATTTTGTGCTAACTTTAATTTACGTTTGGGTCCCCTAGATATTATGAAACTGCTGAAAGTACCTTTTGAATTTTACATCCCCGAATATAGGCACGTGAATTTACATATCTCTAAATTTTTGTTCTGTAAATGCTTCTAAAATGGTTTAAAATTTATTTTCCTTGTGTCTTCACTTTCAGTCAACATAATTGCTAAGCTACTTAGTCTATCCTGGCTTATTGTTGATATCACCTAGTTTTTTTTTTTTTTATTGGTTTTAGCCTGGAAAATGATCTCTCTGCAGAAGCAACGCTTACTGGAATTATTAAGAACACTTCATAATTTCAAAAATCAATTGTTCATTTTGGTGGCGGCGCCGGGCCCGATCGTTCCAATCGCCCCTTTTCCGACCCTGCCCCTTGTATCCGTGCTTGCCTATTTCATACCGAGATATTACCTTTTCATGTTTTGAAATACCAATCTATATAAATAAAATTTTAAGTCTGATGACAGCTAAACAAAGAATGGTTGTACATTATCTACTATAATTCTTGTATGAAAAGAATTTTAGCAGACTAGTAGATAAAATTTCCATGTGCATACCTTACAATAGCAGAGTGGATCTGAGTTTATTTATTCAATAATGGGTATACAGGTTCAATCCCTCCTATGGTAAGTAAATTCTATCTATTAAAAGTATGTGGTTAATTTTTTGCTCTGTTCGGATCAATTTCATGTCTCTGTTTCTTTCTAACTCAACATGATTTTCTCTTTTTCCATTTGGGTAAACAATTCAACTTTTTTTTAGATATCAGCCTAGGTTTAATAATGAAAACCTAGCCAATTACAATAATGTATACTGTAGATTTTTATTTAAGTTTTTTTCAGGAGGTTCGGAATGTTGCTATGTACTATTAGATAGTGTTGGTTGGTTTTCTTGAATTTGAATTTTGACTTTTCAGTTTCCCTAGTCTATGGGCGAAACAACGTATAAGGAAGGAAACTGACAGTCTTAGGTTGCGGTTTCAGCTTCGGAAAATTTGTCTGTCAATCCAAACAGCTAGAAATACTTTTGCGAATGCTTGGGGGAATGCAGACAAAAATTATTATCCAAGTGTTTGCCCATGTTACGGCAACACTAATCTTAATAAACATACAGCCACTTTTTGTATCACAAGTATCACAGTATCAACAGTAAACAAAATTCTTACAAATGTAATTTTGATAACAATTTGGGCATCAAAATAATAAACTTTTTATGGTGATTCGGAATAATCAGGTTAAAATCATTCAGTTTCTAAATTTGCAGAATTGCCTTTATTTTAAATGTGGATACTCATGGATGTTTTTTTTTCTGTTTTGGAAATGTTTCAGTCATGGATTATTTTCTTAAGGGATGATTGTATCGAACCACTGATCATAGAAAATAGGGAGAAGGATCATTGAAACATATATTGAAAGTTTTAGTGTCCCTTTTCAGAAGCAAAAGAGATAGCACCAAAATAAAGGGAAATCCTCATCCATTTTGTGACGTGAAACAACAATGTTTAACCGAAAAAAAGCCAAAGGGCAAATGAGTAAAAATTCTGAGACAGCAAATTGATTTAAAATTACTGAATAGCTCTATATATAACATTTTGGTTTCAGATGAGGGAGGCATCTTATCGGATCAGCGGTCGTAACAGCTTGGCGGATTTCCTAGTAGTGTACCAACTCTCAAAAATGTAGGGAAATAGGGGGGGGGGGGGCAAAATGTATATCTTGAAATGAAGAGGCAGTTCTTTTTCCGATTTTTTTTCATTAAAAAAAAGTATCTTTCAGTGAAAATAAGTTTTTTGTTTTCGAGATCTAGAGGAGTCACTTTGTTGCCCCCTCGCCCATTGGTACTCCTTCCCAACAGAATAAATTCTTATAGGTCGTTAATTGAATTTTATAAAGACGTTTTTTAAATTCTGAATACAAATTAATGACTAGAAATGTAATTTTCTAGGCAGGATCATTAATAAGCTAGTTTCTAGCATGACTAGTTTCATGGTAGCCTTTTCAATTTTTGAAACTCACCTTCTTACGGGCAAAAAGTACTGAGAGACAAAGAAAATACTGTCTTCAGAAAATTTCTCGTACCAGTGGTACTAAACCGACAAATGAGCTTTAAAAAGAGACAAAAATGGAAAAAATTGCAAAAATTACCCTTTCTTTCCAAAAATTTACTATCTTTAACTGAAAGTATATAAACTACTTATTTCTTAAGATGTGATCATAATTCATAGCTTCTTCAAGAAAAACGCAACAAACAGGACAATGTGCGCTCTGTGTTAACTCTGATCAGATTCATCATGAACAATTTCGCAGCAGGATTAATCCTTAGAAGCAGGGTAGTATTCAGGGGGATAAAAGTTACTGAGTTTTAATCCCCGCCTCCCCTAGCAATATTTCCCAGGCTCGGAAATTGGACATACAAATGCAGACAAAGACTTTTTCTCATAAAAGAAAAATATTCCGCTGAGTCGCAAATCATTCCTAAAAATGCAGGTAAAAATACCCTTAACCCATCTCCCCCTGAACACTCTGGATACATATTTGATTAGAAGCCATCTCTTAAAGCCCTGTTTACAGTGAGATGTTGCTGAGACTGGAATTTAGTTAGTGAACCAATCAGAATTATTCTTAGAACTGTTCAGCCAATCAGAAAATTCTATGAAAAGTATGATTGGCCCCAATTAAAGCTACCTAAATCCCGGCACTAGTAAAATCACAGCGCTAGTGACGGGGCTTCGGGCAGTTTTCTGTAATTCTAGCTGCAAATGAAATATTATGAGTGGGGCCTTGAGTAGGGGGAAAGGATTGGTATTGAATATAGTGCTTCAAAGTGTGTTAGTAAGATCTTCAATTTCAAAAGCCTTCAATTTCAGTGTAATTGCTGAAAAATTTAAAAATTGATTAAAAACACACTGTCCAAAATTTTTACCAGTTTTTTTTGCTTATTTCTCTCGTTTAAAAATTAAAGTCAAAATAATAAACCTTTAACCCTCCTCCCCTTCCTCAAAGAAATTAAATTCACTAAAACCTTCTAATTATGTGGACTTTGAGATAATGTACCGTGGATCATGAAAAAAACAACAACATTTAATAGGAAAAGAAATAGCAATCGGCCATGAATAAACTTCAAACGCGATAGCAAATCTAATCCTCCTAAATAAAAGGCTATTTTCAAAATTAAATCGAATACAAATAAATGTTTTTGACAATTAACTGTCTTACTCAAACATCGTCACAGTAAGAAATAAATAAAAACAGACGTTATTTACACCATTCAACACTATAAACAGAAATGACCAAGGGATAAATGAAAAACGACAGAAAATAAATAATAAAAATTAACCAACGGTGAGAAGTAAATGTAGTAAATGGATAACATTCAGACGATAACAAACTGATATATATATATATATATATATATATGAAAGGGGTGCATTTCTAATATCGGAGAAAAGTAACCTTCTATAGAAATAGTGGACTAAATATATACTTTTTCGTTTAAACCTTCTCGTTTTCCTATGGACAAATCATTTGACGCTCCCTTCCCCCTATGTTTTGGACCTGTACACACCTAATATTTATTTAAGTTGTAACGGTAACCCAATTGGATGACCTAACGCTTATCCAATAATCATTTAGCGGTTTTGACAATTGAAACCGTTGAAAATTGTTTTAGTATTTTCATTTCTATTGTCGAATTTGGATTTCATGACGACAAAATGACCAACAAAAATCCTTTGCAAAAGAGACTGCAATTCGAGTCTACATAGTGTTCTGCCATTAAATTTTACTTATTATTAATCTTCTCTTATACCTTCTTCTTACCCCATTCGAGGGCATTCCCTTTTAGCTTTCCAAAAACCCCTTTTAGTTTGATAGGTGTACCGCATTTGAATCCTAATGTATTAAACAAAAAAAAACTGCTTTTTGAACTGAAAGTAAGGAGCAACATTAAAACTTAAAACGAACCAAAATTATAATCTGTATGATGGGGTTTGCCCCTTAGTCAATACCTCGCTCTTTACGCTTAAGTTCGAATGTTGTTCCAATTCTCTAAGAATGACCCTTGAAGTTTATGTTGCTCCTTACTTTAAGTTGAAATCTTCTCCTTACTTTAGTTTTAATGTTGCCCCTTACTTTAAGTTGAAAAAACTTGTTTTTTAACTTAATTTCTGATCGTTTTTTAAATAATGCTTGGAAATCCGGCGCTCCCTTCATAGAAATATCCCTTCCCCCATGAAAATATCGTCCCAAGTAATCCCCTTGGATTACTCCCCCCCCCTTTTAGCTTTCCAAAAACCAAAATTTTTAAATGTTATTAAGAATCAACAACGTAGAACAAGGGAAGTTAACTTATTAAGATAGATTATTTTAAACACCTGCATTGAAGGGTGTATCTCATTATAGAAGAAAATGATTTGATTGTCTGAGAAAATAGTTTATTACACATTTTCTATGTATATCATGCCTAAAACATGCATTAACAACCTTAAGGGTTCTTTTTAGAGAGTGGGATCGAACTGAGAATATGGCACTGTATATTCCGCTCTATTTTTAAAAAGGGACTTTTATTCCTCATAAGTTGAAATATTATATGACAGAAAAAGAAAAGCGTCAGACGATGGAAGTGCCCCCCTCCTCCTTCCTTGAACAAAAATCCTGAATATGCCCTTGATCTATAAACATATGATTTTCATTATAGTCTCTGGGCCAAATTAATAACCCAACTTATAATTGAGTCATTTTGACACCAGTGTATTACATCAATCATTTTTATTTTAAACACAATCTATTCCGACACTAAACCATTGGCTATTTCATTGGCATCAATTCCCGAAAACTTAGGGTAGGGGATGTATTTTTAATATGTAGGGTGGAGGGCAAAATTTTTGTTAATTTAAATTTTCCAATTAAAATAACACAAAGGCATTTTTCAATGAAATACCCCAAGAAAGGTAGTTTTCAAAATCTTGGGGGAGGGCACAGGTCCTCCTAGATTTACTCCCCACATAAAAATACGTTTTTTTCTTGATAGAAATAAAAAGCAAAATTTTGCGTATGATATTTACCCGTTTGCATCACACATCACTCAAAGGCAAAGAAATTTGTCACTAAAAAAACCTTAAGTTATGAAAGGCATCACATTAAGTTTCAAATAGAACATAATACAGTTTGAAAATTAGTTTTTATTTAAAGTTATCTGTAGCACCTGGATGTAAGTATTTATTGAATTTACAATTTAGAAGATTTTATTATTCTTGATATTCTAAAGAAGACCATTATATTGGGAAAGCACTAATTTTTTTTTTTCAAATGCTATAGTCATTTTTAATTTTGGTAAAAATTATTGTTTTTTTTACAAATATGCGGGAGGTTGCTTCCCCCTCAGATCTTTGTTAGGATAAAAGTTCAGCTGTCTACCACAATAGTTTTTTTTTTACATCGAAACAACATACTCTCTGTAGCTCACTCTATTTTGATGGTACTGATGAAAAATTGAAAAATAGTCTGAAAATACAAAAATCTGACTTTTGCAATATATTTTATTTTTAGCGTTACATGTTTAGTTACTGTTTTTAACATGTAACGTTATTTATGACATGCACTTTTCTTATGTTGGAAAACTCTAACGTTTCAGAATTTAAAACCGTCATTTCCGTATCAAAAGGTGGGTTATCATCCGATCAGCACCCATATTGAATACCTTGTCCTACTATATTCCACTAAGAGGAATGAAAGAAGGGAGGTTAAACTTCCTCCAAATGAAAGAAGGTTAGAGAAAAATTTTCTTTTCCAGTAGCCTATGGTTCTTGAAAGGTAAGTAATTTTTATTTGTGAATGTAAATATACAGGATTGACTAGCTAAAAGGGAATTTCTTAAATCAAGAATGATTAATTTAAGTATATACCTATTCTAAAATTACCATAACATTATTTTCCTTTCATAAGATTAAATTGCGTATGAATCTTAGGGTACGAATTAGTAGCATTCCAATACAGGCTTAAGGCACCCTTCTTTCCAACACCGAATATTATTCGTAAAAAAAAAACCTAGCATTTTTTTAAATTTATACCTCGTGACCAATTTTCATTTAGGCAATGGGCGACCGGGCAGCGCTAAATTCAAATTGAAATAGCGGAAATTGAAACACTTCGAATTGGAAAGCCCTTTGGTCAATGCGAAAAAATATCACGGGAATCCTTTCGTAACTCAAACTTTTTTGCTCAACATCTGAATTTTCTCATTTTCTCTCAACATCTGAATGATAATCATAAATTTTGAAAGTAGAAACAAGTTGGGAAAAATGAGACACGAATTAATAACTATTCAAATTTATGTTGCAACTTCAAGGCCTTTGATTTTTAAAGAGAAGGAATTTCCTTTTAAATTATCGTCAAAAATTAATATAGGCATTAGACACCCAGGCAGCGCCAAAATTGGCGCAGTTGTAGTTTAAATAATTCAAATTATAAAATAATTTTTTCCAATACAGCAAAATCTTAATGTACCGAGGACATCTGAATAAAAACAATTCACACCCCCCTCCTCCTGGACCCATCTTATGTCTATTCATATCCAAATATCGTCAGTTCTAAGATTTTTCTTTTGATTGTTTCCAAATTAAGATATTTTTAGACTAGTTTCATATTTTCATTAGTAATACCACGTAAAACCGTTGGAAAAATAAACTGATAAGTTAAATTTGACAACGCCCTTTGTTTTTGTAAAGATTCAAAAATTAACAATCTGCTGACTTTCAAAGACAACTACACCTTCAAAGGAAAGCTGTTTGGTGTAACATGTTTTTAGCCTTTTTTCGGTGATTTATCAACCACGTTTCTATCCTTTAAATTTGGCACCGGCTTCTACCAGAAACTTCCTAACTGCATACAAAGGTCTCTTTTTTTTTTTTTTTTTTTTTTTTTTTTTTTTTTTTTTTTTTTACTAAAATTGAATTTCAGATTTTTCCTATTTCTATTTAGGTATATGTGGTCGTGTAATGTTCCACTTAACCACCTCAAACAATCAGATTTCATTTTTATTGTCCTCGGCTCTTTATGGTGTATGGTGTAAGCTATATGGTTTATGGTTTACATGATCACAGTCGTATATGGTTGTGTAATTTTCCACTTAACCTGTTCAAACAATCAGACTTAATTTTCATCGTCCTTGGCATTCTAAAGGAACACTTGTGTAGCTTAAGGTTTTTCTAATTTTTGTTAACATCTGAATGAACCATTTTAACAGATAAAGAATCGTTTAATAACATTGACACTAGAAAAAAAGTTGGGGAAAGTAAGACAAGAAGCAAACATAGAAATAAATAACAATAAAAATAAATGATATGCAAATGCACATACAATATTATGACACTCACTGTGTCATATGTACAATTATAGTTTACAATAAACAAACAAACAAAAACATTCATAAAAATATACCATTTTACGAATTCCTACATTTACGAATTCCTACATTATACATTGATAAAGCCTACTAAATCCACCATGGGTGTTAAATCGGAAATAGCGTTTTTTTCATTGACGGGCTGTTTCAAGGTAGATGGCAGACTTCTTTTTGCCAAATTTGGGGTGGTTTCAAATTTTGAAAATAACGCACACTCGATCGATTGATCCAATATACTTTCCATGACCTTATTTTGTCCTAAAAATTTTATTTTTATTTTCAAGGTATTTAATGAATTAACTTATTCCATAAGCAATTATTCCTTTCCTCTCACTTGTTGGAACCATTTTCTTTTAATGAAAAGATACAAATTCGTGTGCCGAAATTCTGATTTTTTTGTTATTATTTCTATAAAAATCATTATAATTATTTTTAGATATAAATTACGTTTGTATTATAATATATTCTGCTCTTAAATGTGTTAATGAAGAGAATTCCTATTTAACGGACAAAATGATATATCAGGCATCCTTGTTCTGTTCAAATTATGATATTTTAAACAATACGATAGGAAACCAAACACATTTTTGAATAACCGACACAAACACATTACGATTTGATGGGAAACATGTTCTACGCAGGGGATAACATCAGTTTTAAAGTTATCTTACCCATAATATTATCAGAATTTTGTTGTTCCCATTGTCAATCTTTCAACCTTCAAGAATATAAAAGTAGCATTTTAATGGAAAAGTTAGCTTTAATTGTTTACTAGTTTTACAAAAGCACAATGCAGCACTTCTAGATAAGCATAGTCTTTGCTATTAATTACATAATTACATTCAATAACATACTTTTTGGGAACGAGTTATTGCTATTCAATTTTAATCTTTAATATGAAGGATGTTTTACATGTAAAAACCTGTGACTAACTATATTTTTTATATCATAAAAAATACCAATCTCTTATTCTGAAAATGCTGTTCGAAACTTCTAGCTACAAGCCTCTTTCTCCCCCAAAAAATATATCGCTTTTTGACTTTTTAAACCTAAAGAGAAACATAAATATGACATAAGTTCCCAAATATAACGAAGTTCCCAAGTCAAAATTAATCCATGGGTCTTTACATGAACAGCTTTAAAAATAACATCCAAAATACATTTGCATTCATCGTGGCAACGCTGCCTAAATTACCGAATTTAAACTGGTTGTCTACATGTAGAATTAATACATAAACAAAATTGACAAAGTTCACTTTATCACGACGAAGATAACCTTTTTGAAATTGGAACTTTCTTGATGACCTTTTCAGCGTTTACATGAACAACTTCAAAAATAATGAATAGTTTGCATTCATCATGGCAATGCCAACCCCTAGCTTACTAGAATGTAGGCTAGTTGGCTATCACTAGAATTGACACTTAACTAAACATTTGACAGGATTCACCTTACCATGATGAAGATTACGCTCAAGAAAATATGACCCCTCACACCTCGAAACAAAGTCAGAAAAGCAAATAAAAGAAAAAAAGGCAATACCTTTTGGAACAAATTGCTTTTGAGCATTTTTTGCAAGGTATATGTACATTATTCTGCATATACTGCCTTATATTTTATATTTTTGTTTTGAGATTTCTATTATACATTGTTAGAAGTGCCGATTAGACCAGCTAAGCCCCCCCCCCCCCTAAACTCAGCTTATGGGCGCCAACGTGAACGACTCGCATCATATATTTTCATAAAACGACAAAACGTAGAAAAACGAATTCAATAAAATTCTGTTGCTGTTGAACAAGATCAACAAGATTGTTGTCGAAACAAGATTCAACCACAAGTCAAAAAAGAAGTAAAATGCATATATTTTAGTCAAGATTTGCCTTTTGTGAAAGATTTGCTTTTTGCCAAAATTTTCTCTTTCTATTTTGTCTTTTTCTATATTTTGAAATCTATTTTGTCTCTTTCTATTTTTCAAATCTTCCGTTAGTATGGGCTAGTTATTCCTTTACTAGCCCTAAGACGGGCAACCGTGATAATATTGAGCCCCTAGTGATTCACCGTAGTTTTGTGGCCGCCTTGAAAATTTTACTTGCATGTTAAAGGATGAATGCCATAGCATTAACCGTAAACAGGTATTGGATTATGTTGAAGATTTGATCCTCTGAAGAGACTAGGTTAAAATATAAAATAAAATATAATATAAAAGTCATGCGACATTAAAATGTCATATGGCAGCATGGATCTCATAACTGTAAACAGGTACTAAATCTTCGTTGAAGATTTGATCCTTTAAAGAGACCAGGATAAATAAATCTTCCATGGCCCTTTCCATAGAGGAATTCTCCGTGGGGGAAGGGAATTTTCCATGACAGGGGCGCCAGATTTGCTACAATTAAAAAAACAAAAAACAATCAGATATTAAGTAAAAAAAACAAGTTTTTTCAACTGAAAGTAAGGAGAAACATAAAAACTTAAAACGAAAAGAAATTATTACGTATGAGTGGGTTCTCCCCCCTCGTTCATACCTCGTTCTTTACGCTAAAATTTTTATAGTACTTTCAAAAGAGCTATTTATTCTAATTAAACGGCCTTTGTGATTCAGGGGTCATTCTTAAAGAACTGGAACAAAATTCCAAACTTTAGCGTAAAGAGCGAGGTATTGACCAAGGGGGGTAAACCCACTCAAATAAATAATAATTTCTGTTCGTTTTAAGTTTTAATGTTGCTCCTTACTTTCAGTTGAAAAACTTGTTTTTTTATTGAATAGTATAAAAAAGCCGTTAGGATTAAATAATATTAAAAGTGGACAGACGTTATGTAACTTCTACGGAGGAGTTCAAACGAAGAGCACAAGGTACCGTTACAAACTGTCGGTAAAAATTAATCAGTTATAAATTATTATAATTAACTATGATTACTATAATTAATTATTAATATAATTATAATTAATTCTAATCCAGTGTTGTTAATTAAACAGGAGTCATATACTATAGAAAAAGCATACAGTGCTCGAACAGAAAAGCAGCCACCAGGCAATTAAAAAGAATAAAGACAATAATACTGTAAAAATCAAACTTTAACTCAGTATTTGCCAAAGTGTTCAATTGCTGGCAACCACCAGAAAAGGACCTTTGTTGGTGGAGTGCACAATGAGCACATGTTGGTATAAAGAAACCTTTTTTGGTGGAGTGCGCAATGAGCACATGTTAGTATAAAGAAACCTTTGTTGGTAGAGTGCTCAATGAGCACATGTTGGTACAAAGAAACATTTGTTGGTATAGTGCGCAATGAGCACATGTTGGTATAAAGAAACATTTGTTGGTAGAGTGCGCAATGAGCACATGTTAGTAAAAAGAAACCTTTATTGGTGTAGTGCACAATGAGCACATGTTGGTACAAAGAAACCTTTGTTGGTGGAGTGCGCAATGAGCACATGTTGGTACAAAGAAACCTTTGTTGGTGGAGTGCACAATGAGCACATGTAATACTGTCTTTACAAGTAAACGAAATGAAAACATAGAAAAACAGGCATAATATTTCAAATATTATACGAGTATATTTATACGGGTAAATAATATTTCAACGGGTATAATTTTTTTACGCTGTCTGAAGAGTATTATAAATTAATACGTCTATGGCAAAAGCAGAAAATCATCCATACTAAAACCCAAACGGAAAAGCGTAGGTTGTGAATATTGCTAAAATAGCACATATCCTTTTCGAACGCCCCCTTAATGAATCTAAAATTCAAGATATAGGAACATGCAATTATGATACTGTAAAACCGTACTAAAAAACCCCTTTTTAATTACCAATTATTCATGCGAAGTCGGCCGAGAGAAGACGCGACTTCATATACGAATATTTTGCATTTCGAGCCTTAAACAACATGAACTGAGACTGGAAGTACCACAAAAAGTATTGCCTTTTTTAAAAGTAATTAAAAACGAAGTAATTAAAAGTAAAAACTAAGCAAAAACCTTTAAAGCAGAAGAGCCGCCTGACAAAATTCACTCAGTTTTGTCAAGAAGGAAAGTCAATTAGATTCAATACGTACGCTACGTTAGATTCATGTTATACGTTAATACCTTAGATTTTTTTTTCAAAATAGACTATAATATTAAAAATATACAAAATCCCTTTTTAAGATTAAAACCCAAACCGAATCGCATACTAAAACCCTAACGGAAAAAGCATAGCATGTGAATATTGCTAAAATACCACATGTTCTTTTGGAACGCCCACAGCTTAATAAATCTAAAAATCAAGACAAAGGAATATATAATTATGACACTAAAACCATAGTTGTGCCCTTTTTTAATTATGAATTATTCATGCAAAAGTCAGCCGAGAGAAGACGCGACTTCAAATACGAATATTTTGCATTTCGAGCCTTAAACAACACCAACGGATAAAAGAAGGTTGGATAAAAGAAAGAAAAGAAGAGAAATTTGAAACATGAATTAGAAAAGGATTTTGTATACGTTGAATATTATAGTCTATTTTTGAAAAAAAAAAAAAAAAAAAAAACCAGCACCAACGGAGACTGGATCTACCACAAAAAGTAAAAGAGCACGGGCGACTTCGCCTGAAAAAGCCATAGTGAAGACAGTGGTTTCAGTCCAAGTCGGCCTATTTGGAAAAGCCACTGGTTCTTAGAATAAGTTTTGCACAGCTAGAAGTTTTAAAAGAGAGATACGGACTTTTGTTAACGTCAATACACTTTAAAGCCGATAAAGTTCGCAGAGGGAAAAGATTTTAAGTCGGAAATTTTCTTAAACTAAGCACTAAAAAAAAGAACAAAATGGGCAAGCGATCTAATTCCAAATACTTCTAAAACCTGAAAAAAGCAGTTGCACCATAACAAGTTAGACAAAGGGATTATGAAAACATTAACTAGAAAATCAAGCTCATACCATTTTCATGAGATCGGACCTAAAGCCTTATTTCTGTTTTGAAGTACTTGTATTTTTGCGCTACTTGGCGCAGAGGTAGATATTTGCATTTACGTCCCTTTTAATTTTGTCCATATTTAATATTAGAACATTGCAGCGATATATCAAGTGCTTTAAGTCCATTCAAACAGATTTTGTTAGTCGATTATATTAAGGTGTTTTCGTACGATTGCTATGGTCAACCATTTGTTCTTCTTGGATGCTGCTGATTGACACTCGCATTTTCATTACCAGGGCTGGGCTTGCGATCAACTATTGTTGACCAACAAAGAAGAGGTTTCTTTGAATTCTACTTGTCAATCACTAAAATTTAATTTTGCGTTTAAAATCAAAAGGTTATATAGGACATTAGCATGCAGTAGAAACTTTAATATTAATAAAATATATAAGCCAAATTTTGTAAAACTCTTCTAAAAGAGTTTTCTTTATTTTTTCTTAAATAGTTTTTTTTTAAACAGACTATCAACAGAACAAACAGTCCTTTCTAATAATTATGACGATCAAAAGTAGTACTCATCGAAGTCTCTAAAATGTGCTTTAATTTAGTCTTAAAAGCGGCACAGTCAGCGCGATATTTTAAATTTGGAGGAAAACAGATTAACTTTAAATATACTGGTATATTTAATTCATTTAATTTACCGATAAGATTAGCTTTATTCGCATTAATATATTCATGCTAGAAAAATATTTAAGTCGAATTTTGTGAAACAGTGTTTTCGAAACTTTTTTTTTTATAAACAATTTCCATCCCTTCTGACAAAGTAGCACTTGGCAGCACCGCTAGAATAGGGTTTCTTTAATTTTTTTAAAGTGGCACTACCAGTTCAAAATCTTAAAAATGAAGAAAAACATATTAGCTTCCACTGTGTACCTGTGTTAGCATATATACTTGTCCTGGGTCACTTTTTTCACAATATAAAAATAGAGTTCTGTCTTAATTTTCAAGTTCTTCTGCCTAGATACATAAGTTTGATTTTAATTGCCTTTTACCTAACCATTTACTTTTTTATCTGACCTTTTACATTAATTTTACCTAACCTTTTTAACATTTTACTTAACCTTTTTAACATTTTACTTAATCTTCTTAACATTTTACTTAACCTTTTTAACATTTTACTCAACCTTTTCAAGATTTTACTAAACCTTTACAACAACTTTCATCTCAATTCTCTGTTTCTCGATAATACCATCTTAATGAAGGCTACAACAATTTCAAATCGTTTGATAGATAATTTTTTCATCGTAAACTTTGAAAAAAAAACAACAGCAAAAAGCATTGATTGGTTACGAAAAGATAAAAAACAAAATCCACATATAGAAGGATACCTACAAGTAAGGACAGAAAGTCCCATACCCCTGGAAACCCAAGAACAGAAATTATAAAATTGTGTAGTATTACGGAAATATGGTGCCAAAACCCAGCACCCCTGAAAAAATGAATAGTTTTCGAGAAAAACTTGTAGGCACCCTTGAGTAGCTATATGAGAAAGAGCCTACATTAGCGTCTACCTAAATATTAAGTAGACATCTGTTTATTTCTTTTCTGAAATACGACGGATCTATTGGATTGAGCGCTAAAAAGTATGGTTTCACTTTTTATAAATGAGTCTACATAAATACAGTTTCTAAGCTGAATGTTTCACTTATTTTGGGAGGGACCAAATTTCTACATAAAGCAAAATCCGATTATCAATAGAATGTTGCAGTTTAAACAGAAACTTCATAACCATATATGCTGATTTCAAATACAATTCATCAACAAAACCAACTGACAAACATAAAATAAACAACATTTACGAAATAGAAAGACTGAATTTTATCACTGTCTACAAAATAGGAGTCTAACTCCTTGCTATTTCCGACACTTGAAGCCTTGAGGTCCGCCTGGTAACTTTATCAACTTCTTCTTCTTTAACAATGTTCTGACTAGTTGAAGGCCAAGTTATTAAACGCTCACCAGATGTGGGAGGAAGCTTGACAATATTTTGTCGACTAGCTCGACTAGTTTCACCTTTTGAGTGCACGGTGCTGGAATGGCCCATATGTGGATCCGTATTTCTACGTTTGAACTTTCTTGGCTTTTTCAGCATCGTTGCCTAAAACAAAAATTCAGTTTATCTAAGAAAGTGTGGGTATTTTTCAATCAAGACGTTGTACTTATCAAATTTTCGGCGTTAGACGTAATCTAGTAAAGAACAAACCCTAGCCCATAATAACCGAAAATTAGAAAATGCTTTTTGGAAAAAAACCTGTCAAATGAGTAAAAATCACCATTTGAATCAAATTCATTAATGGCAGGTGTTATATCGGTTATTCTTATTGCTAAACATTCATTGCAAAAACAGATCTGTGGAAACGTCGAAAAAAAAGCCTGAAACACCTCGAAAATGGCACTGAATCGAAATGAAAACTGAGTTGCTGGAATCACCACAGCCAAAAACCCGTTTTAGGAAAATCGTACTCCCTATCTTGAGCAATAAGGAAAATCACGTTTTTTATATGGGAGTCATTGATTTTCTTCTTTTTCTTCTCATTTTCGCTGCTAGTGGGACACTGAAACATCATAGAGAGGCATTTAAGAGCTCTTTTAAAATAGAAATTTCATATCTACGTAATTTTATAAGTAGCAAAAGTTAACATTAAAACAAACTGTTGATAAAATACAAGACGATATAGCACACATCTTTTACCAAGATACTACAACACACATATCTTTTGACATAAATTACAAAACAGATATCTTTTGAAAAGTTTTGAGAATAAATATCCAATGGGACCAGGTTGAAGCGCTTGGTTGCTCATTACTTGAAATAGTGGCTTGGGTAAAAGTGATAATTCTAAAATAAGATAAAATTTATGACAAGAAAAAGCATTTTTTTTACCATTGTCTGAAGTAATTTTGATACCACAGTATTGACAATGCAGTTCGGTCTTTACTTGGTTCTTGCTAATTGGAAATGATAGATGGAGCTTTATGACGTCGTTTGTAGTTATAATTTACAGGAGACAAACGGAATGAAAAATAGTGAGATGTAATATCCTCTATGGTAAGACTCAAATTCTTTCATTTCAAATAAAGCAGCAGTTTTCCTAAGATTCCTTGTCGTATCTTCAAATCCAAAGAAGAGGCAAATCCCCACGGAGCCCCTGTCATGGATTTTATTAACGGGGAGATATATTTCTCTAATGTTTAAACAGGTATATTATATAAGAATTCAAGTAAATTACGGCGAGGGTATCTGAAATTTTGACTTAGGGAAAGAAAAGAGGTAGATAGTAAGTTACGGCGTGCATGCAGGTCATCAAAATAGCTTACCTAAAAGAACGACTATATCTAATACAGAAATTATGGATATTTTCCAGGTCAAGTGATGATAATTATTGCCAATAATAACTGGAGATACTTAACTGGACAAATATAACTATTAAAAATGGGGCTTTGCGACATCTTTTGTGATTATAACTTATAGGTGAGCAATGGAATGTAAAACAATAAGCTGTAACAAGAATATATTAATTATAGATTAGCTCAAGTGTACATTTTAAAATACTTTGGTGTGATCAAAAGTAGGACATTCTCAAATCGACAAGAGGTCATTAGGAAATGGATTTCGAGCTACTGTGTGCCGTTACGATCTGCAAATAGGGTAGGCTAGTGCACTGGGGGTGGAGGCAAGAACGTATCCAGGAACGAACGAACGTTATCCATACGAACGTTAAAAGACGCATCAAAAATGTGTTTAGATTCATTTTTGTTACGTTTTTACGAGTCAGAGAAACATTTCAGGGGGCGCTTAAGCCCCCAACCACCCACCTGGATACAGCCTTGGAGATGGCAATCAGTCTCGTTTACCTTAAATATACGCCTTTAAAAAAATGGACTACCATGCGTATGAAATCTTAAACGATAATTCATAACTAAGTACATTCTTACAAACAATTTCTATTTTAATGGAATATTAATGAAAAATTCTACAAGAAGGATTCTATATGTTTTCTGTTTCCATAAAAGTTTTTGTCTCTAAATCCCAACTCAAATAACGAAAAGTTAATCACTTCGGTATCATGGAGCGTAAACAGTATACAACAAATGTATGAGACCAAATTTTCTTATTACTTGGAGATGAGAATAGATTTCCCCCCCCCACCCCTCCTAAAAACAAAACAAACACACACACACACACACACATATATATATATATATATATATATATATATATATATATATATATATATATATATATATATATATATATATATATATATATATATATATATATATATATATATAATATATATATATATATATATATATATATGGTTCTAGGCGTTTAACCCCGAAAAATATCCCTCCCCCATGGAAAATAAGGCTTTCCAAATTTGAAAATTTTATTTCAGTTTTTTTTTCGTAGGGAGAAGGAATTTTGGCACTTGTGTATTATACGCCACTCACTCAAGTTTACGCTGCGTAAAAATCAAGAATAAACCGGTTCCTTCGTTAGTTTCTTTCAGCTTAGTGTGAGACAAGAAATAGTGAAGTGACAGAATAGATGGGAAACATATAATTTGGGCGATGTATTTACACATAAAGGGGAGGGGGTAAAGAATTTGGACAGTTTGAAGTCAGAAAACAATTCTTAGTGCAAACCTAATGTGCAAATCGGCCCTCCAAAGGTAAAAAGCGCGTATATACACGAAAAGTCACTTTCCGAGTTAAACATACCACTGGATTCAGCTCGATGAGCTGAATCGAATGGTATATGCAAGAATGCTCTAACATGATCTCCTACAAAGTTGTTCCTGCCAAAAAGTTGTTGCTTCGAAATAGAGACGGTCTGTACTTCGATGACCTGTGTGACCTGATTGAAAAAAGCAGGAGACACGTCAATGCCATGAGGATGTGCTTAGAAGATTTTTGACTATGCGAGTTCCATCAGATCTATGTCCATGATAATGAAAAAGGTTGGAGTCAAGATAGAACAATTTTTTCAAGTAAGATTTGAGCGTGGTCAATCATCTCTGTCCTAAAAGACCTCGCCAGATAGCAAAGAAAAGTCGATTGATTTTGTGCGGAAAAAGCAAGTCAAAGTGATCGAAGCGGGTAAGCATCCTCTTGCTAAAAAGGTAAACGGAGTGACAGGGGTGAAACCTGGGAAAAAAGATTCGATTTTGCCAAAGATTGTACCTTTCATGCCAGAGAACTGCAGAAATTTTTGGAGAGACATGCAATCTGGCACCAATTCTGTTGGCCTGCTGAAGAGTGTTGGTTACTGACTAATTTTTTGTATTTTGAATATGATTTTCCTCTTACTTTCTGAATAAATAATTGAATCTTTAAATTTTGTTCCAAGGGTAAAAACGCGTATCTTTGGACATATGTATTTTTACCTGAGACAGGTTCTTACGAGAACAAAAAACGCCAATGGTAAAAACGCGTACATGACATATAGCAGTGTTAGCAAAGTCTGGCATTTATTTTAGTTACGTAATCGGAAAGAATACTATCTAAAACCAGTCCTAACAAATTTTCACTTAAATCCTGTGTCTAGTTTTGCGCAACAGGTGGGGAAAGTATCGCAAAACTTGAGAAACTTTGAAGACGTTTTTCTCGGAATAATGAAAAGTGTATATATGCGCTTTTAACTTTGGAGGGCCGAAATATATAGCCCAATTTGCTTCTATAGAAACGAAGAAACTAACGAACAAACCGGTTTGTTCTCGAGTTTTACACATGGTAAAGTTGAGTGAGTGGCGTATAATACGCAAGTATCGGCCTTTTTCCTGGAGAGAGCTGGTTTTCTCGGTATTTTTAAATGATCTGAAATTAAATAAAAAACAACAAGTTTTTTCAATTGAAAGTAAGGAGCAACATCAAAATTTAAACGAACAGAAATTATTACGTATATGAAAGGGGTTGCCTCCTCTTCAAGACCTCGCTCTTTACGCTAACGTTTTTTTTAGAATTGTGTTTCAGAAATCGTTCTTAAAGAATTAGGACAACAAGTCAAAACTTTAGCGTAAAGAGCAAGGTCTTGTGGAGGGGGAAACTCCTTTTATAAACATAATAGTTTCTGTTTATTTTCAAATAATATCGGGAAATCCGGCTCTCTCTCCATGAAAAATTCCGGTTATTATGTATTATACGCCACTCACTCAAGTTAAATCTCGAAAACAAACTGGTTTCTTTCTTAGTTTTTTCGTTAATTTAGAAACAAATTTGGACATCGTAGTTTTTGCTTTTTATGGGGAACAATAAAAAGCAAATATGATATATATATAATATATGATATATACCCCCCCCCCCTTAATGTTCAAATATATAGCCCAAATTTGTTCATAAAGTATTATATTTTTATTATACATAGGTATATTTCATTAGGACTGAGCGTCATAGAAACATATTAGAAGAATATTAGGTAGGGGCTATATCGTACAACTACCTGTGTATCGTCAAAACGCAACTTAGATTAGTAATTATGGTGCAGAGATATGGGCGCTAAGGAAAGTTGAGGAGGAAGCATTAAAGGATTCAGAGGAAGAGTTTGATATTCATTTTCCGAACAAGGCCGAGGAATAGAGTGCAGTGCGGGGGTATGAGTGCTAAAAGAAGGATAGGCTATAAGTTTTTAGAATAAAATTATATACCCATTTTTCGAACAAGGCTTAGTTTCAAAGGACGATATTCCATTCTTTGATAATGAAGTGGTTTGAGCTCATTCAATATGTGCATCGTCACAAAGCAAATTAATTACAATGTAGAGACATGGGCGCTAAAGAAAGAAAAGCAGGATGTATTAGAGGATTCAGAGAAACAGTTGATACTGATTGTCAAACAAGGCTTAGAGAGGCAATGAACCAAACAGCTGTTTTCTGTTTTACCAAAAAGAGAACAGAAACAGAAACAGGCCTTTTTTTAGTTGAATTGTTCTGTTTCTGTTTTTTTTTGTTTTTTTTTGGACTCAAGCCCTGTTTATTTTTTTTTCTGTTTCTTCGGAAGAGTAGAAGAGTGCTCATATTTAATCAGCATCCATAAAAGATAAATCTCAAATACCGTTTTATTTAATTGCACCAAAGAGGGAAATAGAAAAGCAAGAAGCCCCGGATAGGGTAGTAAGAAGCTATAGAAAGTACCTAGAATCTCTTGAAAATTTAAAAAAGGAGACAGATTCAAAAAATTTAAAGAGGATGCGATAGTGGGTAACAGGTATAGGCTACGAACAATTAGTTTTTCAATTTTTCTAAATGGTTTTTCTATCTCAGGTAGATCACAAAAATAAAGACGTGTTTAATATACAGCAAAGGAACTTTATACGGTTTTTAATTAAAGGAAACTGTTTTGAATACAGATCACTAGAAACAGCTCAATAACTATGCCCCAGCCACAGTTATAGTCTCGCCTGTTGACCAATAAAAAAAGATTATTAATAACATTTTTTTTTATTAATTCCGAGACCACATTTGTACCACGCAAAAGAAAATTTAAATGACTGAGCACTAACTAAATTAGTGGATGCTCTATAATTATATTTGTATCTTTTGGCAGATTCATCATCAGATTGAACAACTGCCGTTCAAAATTTCCAAATTCTCTAATTTCAAAAAGTGATGCTTTAGTTCTAAATATTCCCTTTTACTTGTCAATCACAAAGATTATACTTGGAACTTGGAAGTGGAACATACTACAACTCACCAAATAGCAAACTGAGCCCATTATTGACGCTCTCGCCGCAAATAATTTCAATATTATCTAGATGCATGGCAAAGATGGGGTTTGGGTGTCATGCTCATGAAAACATTGCAAAGCGTCAAACAGAGCAAGTAGGAGGTGAACAGCAAACGTAATTAGATAATTCAAGAAATTTTGGCGCTTCAGAATGGGTGTCATGGAATCCAAAATTACCAGAGCCACTGACCGCACCCAACAGAATTTTGTTATTAAGATTTTAATTTTTTTTTCAGGGGGGCCCACGTCAAATTTTCAGGAAATAAATATATTATCTTATTCTATGCACATTTTTGATTGGTTATAAAATTGGTAAGGCTAAATTGGCGTACAGAAACTGAACTGGTTTTTAAGAAGATGTGTACACTATTGTGCCTTATTACAAAAGTTTTTTTTTACCTCAGGTCAATGTAAAGCAAAATTAAAACAGTTAATTAATACATATGGAACTAATAATTTTATTTAGGTTTTTGCAATTGACTTTTGGGATTAACGCTAGGTAGTGTAAGGTTCCCTTTCCTCAGAGACAGGTTTGAGCTTCCTGTCTTATTAGCTTTCCATTCCATAGTCATAGAACACCGAATAGAAGGCAAATTTCTGTTAGTTAGTAGGCAACAGTAGGCAACGTTGGTGTTTTTACAAAAAAAGATTAGAGGCTAGATTCTTGTTAGTTTTTGCTATTTGTTCCACTCCAAAATAGCGTAGTAAAGACCAACGTGCTTCCTACAATAGGTCAAAGTTAGTAAATGAGGACCTCGAGGGGCATAGTCTAGTTAAACATATTCTATATTTCATATAGATTTTGAACAGTAAAATTAGTTAAGATTGGATTAATCCACAAAGTATAATATAATATAACCCAAAGATATCCATTTGATTCGTAAAATAGTAGGGAAAACTCCAAAAAGATAATGAGGTCTCCGGTCTTAATAAACAATCATGTCTATTACGGTCACTTCATCTGGAAATCTTATTTTCAACATTCCCCCCCCTTAAGATTTTTCTATTGGGTCATTACTGAATTGGCTTTTTCCATCTTTTCTCTCCCCCATCTTCTAAAATTATAGTATCTAACCAATATTTACAGAAACCTGGGAGGTCTCTCGTTAGAACGCACATTTTTACACCTAGCCCCCCTTTAAATAACGAATAATGATCGAATTGAATCAATGATCATGAAATATCGAGGGTGGGCATGTTTGAATGGTGATGGAGCATAAAAATTCTGAGGTAGACAAGCGATTTTCAAATCGCTTAGTAAGGAGCGACCCGGCTCAATAGTAACCGAAACTAAAAAACGGAATTTTGATATTAGTAGATAAATCAAAAGAATTGGATTTTTATGCTGATTTCAAATATATAAGTTTCATCAATTTTACTCCTACCTATCAAGTATTACATATTTAGTATTAGGCCTACCTATCAAAAGTTACAAGTCTGAAAAAATTTGCATTATTTTCGAAAAAAGGGAGAAACATCCCCTAAACGTGATAAGACCTTAACGAAAATCCAACCATCATATTCAGCGTATCAGAAAACCCTAATGTAGAAGTTTCAATCTTCTATCTGCTAAAATGTGGAATTTTGTACCAGAAGAAAGATCACGGATGCGTGTTTTTTTTTTTTTTTTTTTTTTTTTTTTTTTTTTTTTTTTAGGGTTGATCGTATCGATCCAGTGGTCCTAGAATATCGCGAGTGCTAATTCGAACGGAAATTAAAAGTTATAGTGCTCTTTTTAAGTAGCCAACAAATGGAGGGCAACTAGGCCCCCTCCCACGCTCATTTTTTTCCCGAAGTAACCCGATCAAAATTTTGAGATATCCATTTTGTTCACCATAGTCGAAAATCTAATAAATATGTCTTTGAGGATGACTTAATCCCCCACAGTTCCCAGGGGAAGGGCTGCAAGTTATGAACTTAGCCCATTGTTTACATATATTAGGCTATTGGTTATTGGGAAGTATTAAATAAAAAAACAAGTTTTTTCAACCGAAAGTAAGGAGCAACGTTAAAACTTAAAACGAACAGAAAATATTACGTATACAAGGGAGGTTAAATGGTACAGAAATCAAACTTAGGTCATTATAAGGTTATTATTAGTTAAAAAAGTAAAACTAACATGCAATTTTCGTTTTAATTATTCATATACGGTGAGCCAAAATCAAAACCTGCATTAAATCAAAAACGTTCAGAAATTAAATGAAAATAAACAAGTTTTTTTTAACTGAAAGTAAGCAGCGACATTAAAAATTAAAATGTAAAGAAATTATTCCGTATATGAAAGGGGCTTTCCCATCCTCAACGCCCAGCTCTTTAAGCTAAAGTTTTTTTTTATTGTTTTAAAAAGTAGAGTTTTGAACAAGTCAAACTTTAGCGTAAAGAGCGGGGCGTTGAGAAGGGAACAGCCCCTTTCATATACGGAATAATTTTCGTTCGTTTTAAGTTTTAATGTCGCTCCTTGCTTTCAGTTCAAAAACTGTTTTTTTTAAATTTAATTCACAAATTAAAGAATCACAGCCCCCAATCATGAAAGATGCAGAAAATGGTATTTTAGTATGGTTAGCCCAACTGTAGTCTCTCCTTTTTTTTACTATCTTTAATATAATGGAAGACATCTTCCAACATAAAGGAAAACGGCATATACGGATTGTTAATATGATGCTATTCGTATGCTGATGTTCCAGTTCGGTCATCATATGGATTAATTCCTGTTATCATCCCTTTTACCCAATCAGGTCAGTGGTTACAAAGCCTTTAATTGCTCCGTGTAAACAAAGACAAATTTTACGTCTCAATATAAACTATGTATCTTTCCTTAAAGTAATAGAAAAAACCCTCAATATTTGCCATGAATGTAAATCCAGTCAAAATATATTTGGTAATTTTGGATCATAATGGCAAAATGGAGCAGATGGGGTGTTAACTCCTCTGAAAGATAAACTGAGTTTTTCTAGGAAGAATTGTAAATATTGTTATGTAAACTGCGCAATTCAAATTCCCAAACTATTTTATTTCGTCGCTATTACGCCCAAAAGTAGCATCTGTCATTTTTACACTTCTGACATATTTGCCAAAAACCGTTTTGCGAAGCTTTTCTCAACGGAAGACCAACAGCCCAACTACTGGACTATTGGCATACTGACTCTTCTTTTAAGAACATCAAATCTCCCAAAACGAAGCCACAAGACATTTTTGAAGAAACATATCTGTGAATAGATGCAAATCGTCTAGTCATCAACATCGACAAATAGTGTGCTTTATATTTTTCCCGTATGGACTCACTAGCTCCTGATTGGTTTGGCATTGAAACATCTTGTGGACTTATAAGGAAACCAGAAAATGAAACCGCTCGATACCTAGGGTTTCAATCGATAAAAATGTATCGTTTGAGACACCATATAGCAAGTGTTGAGAAGAAGTTTTCAAGGAACCTTAGATGCTGAGAAAACTCAGTCACCCCCCCCCAAAAAAAATACTGATCATGATTTACGATTCATTTATTAAGCCTCACATTTGACATTGTTCTAAAGTTTGGCAATCTACTTTAAAGACACATTTACAGAGACTAAACTCACTTCAAAATTAAGTACTTCAAATTTTAGGCCTGGCACAAACAGACTATGAATGTCTTCACTTTAAAGACTATCTTGCACCGTTTTCGTTTCAATTATTTTTCAGGAAAACTCCCGTCACCATTTAAAGGTTTATTTACATTGACTTCACAAATCTATGGTTTAATTACTCAATCTACCTAAAAAATATACATACCCCCGACATCAACATTTCCGTCAGAGTTTTCTCCTAGAATTGCGTGTTCAAGGGAGTGGAATGCACTTCCAAAAAAGCTGAAATCATGTAGGTCCCTCAGCTTCTTTACAAAGAAAGTTAAAAATATCTAATGGATTAAATATTTATTTTAACATCTATTTATTATATCAATATGCTTTTGAATATTTTGATATTATTATTATTTATTACATTTTTGTTGGGTACTTCAAGGGTTGTGAGCGGAAGAAGAGTCGTATTAAATTTGTAAGTAATTGATGGCAGTTCGGGATGGAGATTTGAGAAGACAATAGGCCACGCTGTATTTAGGGTATGTATTATCTAAGGGCCCAAACGTACATCAATTCACAAGGAATTGTGTTAAATGTATTTATACGTCTTTGTTTTCTAAATTAAAAACCCATGTTGAAGTTGAACTTGAAGTATGAAAATGTCTTAAATGATCACAGGACAACAATGATTTATTTCGAGCAATTAGACGAAAGACTGGTTGTGTGTAATAATTGATACCGAGAATCTTCAGTATGTAGGTACATGTGTGGGTAGGGTTGGGCCTGGGTGTTTGTCTGAGCTGTACTAAGCTATGCTGTGAAGTTAAATTAAGAAAATAATTTCATTCTTAAACAAGCCAAACTGTAATTAACAAGCATAAAAAACTAAATTTTAATCACAAACAAAACTGCTAGTAGACATAAAGATTGAGAGAAGTGGTGGCACTCTATAGCCCTTCTATGAACAGCAGAGGGCATACACAACCCCTGCTTTTACCCAGTCTTGACAAGTGTATTACCAATGGGACTAGACAACAAGCATGCAGACTGCAAAACCTTTACATGCGTTTTGTGCATGACTATAGATTCGTACCCAAATAAATATTTAAGTCCTCGTAGAGATGAGAATCGTTACTTCTTGCCTGCCGTTTAACTTTCTTAAGCATTGTTGCCTGAAAAAATTCACTTTGAAAAATAAGGACCTTTACAAGAGAAAGCCTGCAAAGAAGTATCAGCACAAGAAAATAGAAATCAGCAGAAGACGGCAACACTGCAATTATTTATCGTAACTTCTATTCGTTTCAAATTTGGCGCCAAGCTATCTGACAAATATACTCAAGATTCTTACGATTAACAATAATGTCTCACTTTCAAAATACGCATTGTGGTGCATTTACGATTTAACTTGTTCTTATTTATTTAAAAGGAAAAATCGTGTAGAGTCAGAAAGAAACATAGATAAGAGACTGATTCGAACAGTAAAAGCAAAAAAATTGTGAAAGATCTCCATGTTGACGTTTTCCTTACGACAGGAGGGATTGAACGTGACCACGAATAGACAGCGGGCACGGCCAGATCCACTGTTATATCGTAAGGGGTTGTCATCTTAAATTTACTTAAGAGTCTCCTCACATTCTTTTCATAGAAGAATTATAATAGTGTATAGCCGCTTCTTAATTTATCTATTAGCAAATTCGAGGTTAAGTAAAACCCAAAATGTATAATGATATCCTATCGTCACAATTTTGTCTCAGTAGTTTAGTACCACTCTGATAGTACCGCAAATCTTGGATATTCCAGGGAATTATGTATAATTAAGTGATAATTAATTTAATTGTGTCAATTGGCAATTTTATTTAATTGTGTCAATTGGCAGTAGGAGTCAATGGTTGATCTTAGTGAATAGTTCAGGACTATGCTCAGCCAATGGTGGGGACGTTGAGCGTTAAGACTATGCTCAGACAATGGTGGGGACGTTGAGCGTTATTCAAAGATTTTTTCACAACGAATCCGAGCTAGTTGTACTTGATTCATTTCTTCTCTCTCATTCTATGTTTCTCATCTCCTTCTACTTCCAAACGTTTTAGTTTGACTTAAACGGGCAATTTCAAATAGTTGGAACATAATCTGAAGCAGTTTTTTAACATTTTAAAGACTGTTTCTTCCCAGCCCACTTCTTTCCAAAAAATTTATTTCACAATAAACTCCGAAAAATTCCTCGAAAAAAAATTCATTATTGATAAGTAAAAAATAACTGGAAATAATTTTTGTGTCTTTTTAAGTTCCTGCAAAATTTGTCTCAGATATCTTGAAGTTATATATATATATATATATATATATATATATATATATATATATATATATATATATATATATATATATATATATATATATATATATATATATATATATATATATATATATATATATATATATATGTATATATATATATATATAAAAGACTATAAATACAATAGAAAAACAAGAAGACTTTGAAGAAGAAAACGACGAAGGAATCCAGAAAGAATCAGATAATAAGGTCTTTGTGTCTCTACATCTCGATCTGGCTTTTGTATACAACTACGGTCAGGTTTTTGTCTACGTGGTGCTTGCCATCCTTCTTATGCGACTCAAACGTTTCATGATACCGCATTTATGTGTCATCGCTTCTGTCCTGGCTTCGAGAATATCTCTTTATGTTCGTATTTCCAGTTGACAGTTATAAAAAAAAAAAAAAAAAAAAAAAAAAAATCCCGGAATCGCTAAAAGGCAGTGGCTTGATTTCGTCAAATCCAGGTGGGGAGGGGGAAGTTGAAGCCAATTTTCCCAAATCAAGTGAAAATGACCGTGAAAACTGACAAATGAGTCCATACAGAACCATAAAGGTAAATATATACTAAAGAAATCTGATCTTATATCTGGATCTTACGCCCTTTGCAGGGCGTAACGGTCTCGGCAAAGGGCTGCCTCGACCCTTTCGGGGTACCTACAAGACTGGAGACCTTGCGGTCAACTCTAATCCCACTTGAGGAGTGGCACCCCTCGAGAAAATTATAGCCTATTAAACAACACAGCATTCGCACGGGATTCTGATCAATGGTCAATTCTTCTGGGCTTGGTATGTTTTAAAGGGCGTTTTCGGGCTGAAAAACCTCTTCCGAGCTAATTTATCTACTATGGGCTGCCTCCCCGTAGTAGTATAATATTTGTAGGCATGAATAAATAATGAGTCAGTGGTAATAGGCTTCAGATTGTCTGTGCAGGATTTCGACTCTTGTTGATAGAAGAGCATCGCCAAGTGCTGAAAACCATGTTGTGACCAAGATGGGCCCTGGGTTGCACAAAGCCTATTACCACCAATAGGTCCCAGGGACTTCTTGCTGTCCGGTTCTAAAACGGCTTAAGTACTTGGGTGTAGACTTGAGAAGATGTGATCTCCGTCCTGCACAGGTATCCGGGACCATTGCTTTTCATGAGGCCAAAATTATTTCAATGATTTAAAGAACATGAAGATTGGAACTTGGAATGTTACAACGCTAAAAAATGGCCATCGTTTCAACATTTTGACGACGGAATTTAGGCAATTTAAACTGGAGTTACTAAGAGTTTCAGAAGCCGATATGCCAGAGGTAGGAAGCATGAAATTATGGGACACTGAATTTGTTTACTCAGGCAGAAAGGATGGGGTACATAGACAGAGTAGGACAAATGATGAATAGGGACGCTGCTAAGCCTTGTTTAGGCTAGGAAGCTATTAATAATAGAATACTAATTGCTCATTTTATTACTAAAAAGTTAAGGGTATCAGTTAGAGTAGTAAATGCCCATGTAGAACCGGCTGACGGAGATACTAATGACTCAGATGAATTTTACTTACAGTTACAGGAGCAAATAGACAGGGTCCCAGGTAGAAATATGATGTTTTTACTAGGAGATTTTAACGTCCAGATCGGTAGAAATAGGGATATATGGTATCCTAGCCTAGGTAATTTTGGTGTAGAAAAAGAAAACAGAAATGGATACAGACTTTTGCATTTTTGTAGGTATAACAATCTAGTTATAACCAATACGGTGTTTGGTCATACAATGGCTCATAAGTTAACATGGTATTCACGTGATGGTAATACAGCAAACCTTATTGATTATGTTATAGTAAACCGAAGACTAGCAGGATCAATACAGGATACTTAGGGTATATGAGTGCTATTATTGATATTAAAAGTAAAGATCACCATCTAGTAGTGTCAAGGCTTAATTTAAAGCTCAAATTTCGGAAGGGTAACTACCTCCCGGGAAGTTGTGATGTTGGTAGACTCCAGGGTGAGAATTTGAGAGAAACTCTCCAGGAACAGTTGAACACTAAACTTGGGAGTTTAAAATTTGATAATTCGGAAGATGATTGGAATAATTTTAGAAAGATAATTTGCGAAGTTGCTGAAGGTGTCATAGGGAAGAAAACTAGGACTGCAGCTAAGAATATTAGTAAAAAAGCTTTATGTTTAATAGAAAGGAGAGAAGGAGAAGTACAAGAGTTATCTGAGTGATAGATCATATGAAAACAAAATGAATGTAAAGAAAGTGGAGAAAGCATTAAAATGTGAACTAAGGAGGTGTGAAGTGGCATAATAGCAAAATATTGTACTGGCATGTTAATAGATTGAGAGGGAATAGGAATAGGGCCACAATTAGCGATAAGGAAAGAATTAAAGAGATATGGGCAAAACATTTTGAGAATTTGCTAAACCGAGATAGAGTTGCAGGAAAAGATATAGAGGAGAATGAAAAAGTTTTTGATACCTTGGATGTGAAGGTAGATTTGTTTTGTGAAGAAGAATTAGCGGCAGTACTAAAAGGATTAAGAAATAATAAGGCTCCAGGTGCTGATAGGGCGGTAAATGAGTTTCTTAAATATGGTGGCTCTGAGGTTAGAAATAAGTTGCTGAAGATTATGAATGATTTTTCAAAAAGAGGAAGTACCTAAGGATTTTAGGTAATTAAGCCACTTTATTAGAAAGGTGATAACAGTGAGTGTGGTAATTATCGAGGCAATAGTCTGGTCTCTGTAGATAGCAAATTGCTTAGTAATATGATACTTTTTAGACTGAGAGATGCCGTAGACAAAGTTTTAAGAGAAGAACAGTGCAGTTTTAGAAAAGGTAGAGGATGTGTCGACCAATATTTTCACTCTTAAATTATTAATTGAGAAGTGCCCGAGTTGTTGTCAAATATCTTTGGTCCTCAGTTTTATAGATTATGAGCAAGCGTTCAATTCTGTTGATCGAAGAGCTTCAGTAAAGGTTTTATCCTTGTATAGTATACCAGACAAATACATTAAAGTGATTAGTGACATGTACGAGAATAACACTGCTGCGGTTAAGGTCGGAAACGAGGTTAGCAGCTGGTTTTTAAATCAGGAGTTAAGCAGGGTTGTGTTCTATCCCCCTTTATATGGATTATTTTGATGGGCTTTGTCTTAAAGAGCACAGGAAAGGCAATGGGAGACCACGGAATCCAATGGGGAGGAAAAAGTCTCCCGGACTTGGATTATGCTGATGATTTAAACATCCTAGAGGAAAGTGCGAGCAAAATGAATGAACTTTTAGCGGTTTTGCGAGTTCAGGGTGCTAGAATAGGTCTGAAAATTAATGTTAAGAAGACTAAGTCACTAAGGTTAGGAATAAGTGAAGATGAAAAGATTGATCAGGTGGACAGCTTCACTTACCTTGGTAATATTATTATTAAAGATGGTGAGTGCAGTGAAGATGTTGAAAGTAGAATAGTCTACGCTCAGGGTGTTTTTTCACAGTTAAAAAAAAGTTTGAAAGAATAGGAAGATAAGGCTGTAAACCAAGATTAGAATATTAGAAGCTACAGTGATGACAGTCGTCAAATATGGCTCTGAAGCATGGGCGCTTCGAAAAGCGAATGAAGATTTGCTAGATGTTTTCCAGAGAAATTGCTTATAGATTGTTCAGGGTACCCGGCTGACTGACCGTATTCATACGCAGCGCAATAGCGATGCCTAAGTAAAAAACGATGTTGGCACAATGTATTATTTATTTTTCCATACCAGGGCACTTCGTATCGAATGAGTTGTCGTAGAAGCTTTAAAAAGGGCTCATTCGATTGAAAATTAGAAAGGCTAGTACCCTTTTAATAGTTGAAAGTGATTGAAGGCAACTAACACCCATTCTACTCCCACCATATCCCCAAACACATCAAATGAAAATTTTGAGATAGCCATTTTGTTCGGCGTAGTTGATTTCCAAATGTAAATTATGTTTTTGAGGAGGACACTCCCCCACAGCCCTCAGGGCAAGGTTTGTAAGTTAAGCCCTGGGGGTATATAAAGTGTTGTCGTAGAAACTTCAAAAAAAGGCTCATTCGATTGGAAATTCAAAGGGTTAGTGTCCTTTTTAATAGTCGAAAGTGATTGGGGGGCAACTAACCCCCCTCTCATGTCCACTGTTTCCCCAAACACATCCAATCAAAATTTTGAGATATAATTTTTTGTTCAACGTAGTTAAAAGTTCTGGAAACTAGGTTTTTGAGGATGACAACCCCCATAGCCCTCAGGGCAAGAGTTGCAAGTCATACCCTGGGGGCATGTAAGCTTTTTATAGAAAGCTTTGTCGTAGAAACTTCGAAAAGGGCTCATTCGATTAAAAATTGAAATGGCTAGTGCCCTTTTTGATAGTCAAAAGTGATTGAAGGGCACATAACACCCCTTCCACGCCCACCATTTTCCCAAACACATCCAGTCAAAACTTTGAGATAGCCATTTTGTTCAACACAGTTGAAAGGTCCAGAAATAATATCTTTGAGCAGGACACTCACCCCCCAGTCTTCAGGGAAAGGGTTGTAAGCTATGCCTTGGGGCCATAAAAGGTTTTTATAGAAAGTGTTGTCGTGAAAACTAGAAAAAGGGCTCATTCGATTGGAAATTCAAAGGGCTAGTGCCCTTTTTGATAGTTGAAAGTAATTGGAGGGCAACTAACCCCCTCTGACGCCCACCATTCCCCCAAACACATGCAATCAACATTTTGAAATATCAATTTTGTTCAACGTAGTTGAAAGTTTTGGAAATTAGGTCTTTGAGGATGATAAGCCCCCTCAGAGCCCTCAGGGAAAGGGTTGTAAGTTATGCCTTGGGGCATATAAGGTTTTTATAGAAAGTATTGTCGTAGAAACTTCTAAAAAAGCTCATTTGGTTTGAAATTCAAAGGGCTAGTGCCCTTTCTAATAGTCGAATGTGATTGAAGAGCAACTAACCACCCTCTAACGCCCACCATTTCCCCAATCCAATCCAAATTTTGAGATAGGTATTTTGTTAAACGTAGCTGAAAATTCTGGAAATTGTGTCTTTGAGGATGACACACCACCCAAACCCCTCAGGGCAAGGGTTGAAAGTTATGCCCAGGGGGCGTATAAGTGGCATTATTATGTTCTTTGGACTGCTTTGTTTTAAAATAAATATCCCACAATTTCGATCAGATGCGTTTCAATCATTTTGACTCTTAAAATGGAACTAGAACTTCCAATTTACAACCAAATGAGCCACCTGTAAAGTTTATACATCCTTCCGTTCCATAAAAACCTTAAATGCCCACAGAGCATAGCTTATAATTCATGCCCCCAGGCTCTGGGGGTTTGTAACAACCCCAAAAGCCTCGTTATATGATTTATGGACTATTTTGAATAAAATGGCTATCTAAAAATTTCTATTGAACACAAGTCAAGAAAACACAATGTGTGAGGGAGGGGGGTAGCTACCATCTGATCAACTTGACTCTTAGGGAAATGATGGGAATAGAGGGGTGGGGGCTAGTTTCTCTCAAATCTTTTCTGACTCTTAAAAAGGCACTATAACGTCCAATTTCAAATCAAATGAGCCCCACTTGAAGTTTATACGACCAGCCATTCCATAAAAACTTTATATACGCCCAGAACATAATTTGCAACCCTTGTCCCAGAGCTCTGGAGGGTTGTGCCATCCCTAGAGGCATTGTTATAATCCTCTAAAATTAATACAACCATCCCTTCCGTAAGAACCTTAAATGCCCCAAGGATTAGAACTTACAACCCTTACCTCCAGACTCTGGGAGTTTGTTTCAATCCCAAAAGCCTTGTTATATGATCTTTGGACAATTTTGAATAAAATAGCTATATCAAAATTTCAATTCGATGCACTTAGGGAAAATATGACGTGTGTGTGGAAGTGGGGGCGGGGGTAGCTTCCCTACGATCACTGTTATTCTTAAAAAAGGCACTATAACTCCTGATTAACAATCCAATGAGCCCCCTTCGAAGCTTATATGACCACCCGTTCTATAAAAACCTCATGTCCCCAGGGCATAACTTACAACCTTTGCACCGAGTGCTGTGTGGGGGGGGGAATTTTGACAAGATGGGTTTGGGGAAATGATGGGCGTAGGAGGCGGGTTGGCTGCTCTCCAATCATCTTTGAATATTAAAAAGGGCACTAGCCCCTTCAATTTCCAATCGAATGAGCCCTTTTCGAAGTTTCTACGACAAATCCTTCTATACAGTGTCCTGGTCTATACAAAAAAAAAAAAAAAAAAAAAAAAGTGCCAACAGCGTTCTTTAGTTAGGCAGCGCTATTGCACTGCCTATGGTTTCTGTTCGTTTTGAGTTTTATTTATTTACAAATTGTGATTCGTACTTGGAAGATTATTTGACTTAATTTCTGCTCATTTTTGGTTTAGTGGAGCTCTATACTTTTCTTTGAAAAACCTATTTTGTGGAAAAAGGTTTCTCAAATATTTTCTGTTCGTTTTTTATTGACATAGTCTTTTTCGTGGGAAAAACTAGCATTTTATATCTTTCCAGTTTTCTTTTACAGAAATCTATAGTTTGGCTTCCTATTTGCATGTTGGAGAAATGTTTTCACCAATTTAATACTGACACAAATAGCATAATAAAAAATAAAGATAAATCGTCCCTAAGAAATTCTATGAGTGGATACACTTACACTCTTTTGATTTATATAAGTTATAAGAGCAGAAGTAGTAATAGCAGTAGCTCCGAAAGTATCAACTTAATACCCCCAGTCATTCTCGATTTATTGCTGAGGTTTCTTATTGGCAATCATACACACAGAGGCTTTTGATTTAGTTTTAAAGCATAATGGGCCAATTACATAATGGTGGCCGATTGACACACCCTGAATGCCACACAACTTTTTGTACTATGCTGAACAAAATAATTTCTCAAAATTTTGACTGGATGTGTTTGGAAAATGAATAAGCGTAGGAGGAGGGCTGCTTGCCCACCAATCTCTTTTGACTCTGAAAAAGGTCACTAAAACTTGTTGACTTAGTTTAACATTCGCATAAATATTCATTGGGAGCTTCACTTTAACACCACTAGCTTGCGTACTAATAATAGTTGTAGTAGTATTAGTAGATGTATGCACATAGCACTTTAGGCTTCTTAGACATCCCCTTCAACACGCGCTGAAAGTTTAAACTTAATACAATCAACCGTTCCTGAAGCATTTCTGATACGAACTCTTGACAACCTGTGTGGGCATTGTGTATTTCGATCTAGTTCCATACAGTTTCAATATTTCCCAAAATTTTCTCATTTAACCCTTAGTTTTAGTAGCAGTAGCAGAAATAGCAATAATAGTAGCAGTAGTAGTAGAATAAGTAGAAGCGGTAGCACAAGGATGCAAATATTTTCTTTTGGTTTATTCAACATCCCCCAGTTTCAACTTCACACACCAAACTTTTTCTATTACTGTTACGCCCTTTTGACAACCTCCATACAGATGACGTGTTGTGTTAAAGTTCACCTCCCCCTCCCCCAGAAAATCCTTGAAAATTTCACCTTCATGTTCTTAGGCAAAGTTGTAATAGTAGTAGCATTGGTATTACCAATAGAAGTATTAATAGTAGTAAATGTAGCAGTGATAGTATTAGTAGTAGCGTGCACATGTTGCCTTTTGGTCTGATAATCTTCCCATTTCTGCATCCCCTGAAAGTTCCAACTCAATACCCAAATCAATTCTTGAGATATGCTCGTTTGACAATGTGTAGGCACATAGTGTCTTTTGATTTAGTTCAAATTTCTCCTCAATATTGTAAATGGAGTTGTGTAGTAGCAGCAGCAGTAGTGGTATTACCAATAATGGAAGTAGTAGTAGAAGTGGTAGCATACAAATATTGCCTTTTTAACCATCTTTCTTATCGTTTCCTGAAAGTTCCAAATTAATATACCCAGTCATTTATGAGTTATACCCTTTTGACAATCTGTATAAACATAACGCGTTTTGAATTAATGCAACACTCTCCTCAATACTCTCTGAAAGACTCACATGAATGCCCTTCGTCTTTTTGAAAAGTAAAATTCAAACATGCATACCTTTGCCTATAATATATGTTATAAGTAAACAATGAACGAATTGCCTAACTTACAGCCCATACCCTGAAGACTTTGGGGAGGTTGAATCCCCAAAGACATAATAACTGGACCTTCAACAATACTGAACAAAATAGATCTCTTAAAATTTTGATTTGAGGCTTGTGGAGGAGAGGCTGGTTGTCCTCCACTCTTAGAGAGCACTAGAACTTCTGACTTCCAATCAAATGAGCCCCATCCGATCCGAAGTTTATCTGACCACCCGTTCCATAAAATCCTTGTATTCTCCAGGGCATAGCTTACAATTCTCGCCCCTGGGCTCTGACGGTTGTGTCCACCCTGAAGGCTTTGTTATATGCTCTTCGGACTATTGTGAACAAAACAGCTGTCTTGCAGTTTCGATCGGATGCGTTTGGGGAAAAGATGATGTCAGGGAGAGGGAGGGGGACAGTTTCCCTTGATCACTTTTAACTTTCAAAAGGAAACTAAAACTTCAAACTTTCAATTAAATGAGCCTTTTCTAAAGTTCACACAGCCCCCCTCCATAAAGACCTTATATGTCTCCAGGGAATAACTTGTAAGCCATGCCCCCAGAAAACGCAAGGGGGGGGGTAGTGTCAACCCTAAAGGTATTGTTATGTGATCTTTGAACTGTTCGTGAACAAACATCCACCTCAAAGTTTATATCGGATGCATTTGGGGAAAATAGGGCATGAGGGGGGGGGGGTCTAGTTGCCCTCCGATCTCTTCGACTCTTAAAAAGGGCACTAGAACTTCTGACTCCAATCCAATGAGCAACCTACGAAGCTTGTACGACTACACTTTCAATACAAACCTTATATGCCCCAAAGGCATAAATTACAACCCTGTCCCTGAGGGCTGGGGGTTTGTCATCCTCAAAGACATGATTAATGGAACTTGAGAAATTTTTGTACAAATTTCAAACCGGTTCACATCCTTCAGAATAAAGCGATACGTCTTATTGGAGGCTATGCAGAAGGTGTCACTAACACTTCAACTTGCTTCAACAAATTACAAGTGCTGAATGTAGGACAGCCTACAAAAATTCCTGACTACCAGTCAGGAATTTTTGCATATTTATTATTATTATTATTGTTCCTATTATTATTATTATGGTAGAATGGTTGATGAAAAACTGGTAATAGTTTTTATTTTGGTTATGTAATTTATCTATCTATTATTGAATTTTTTTTTGTTAATTTGATTAATTATTTGTTTTAAAAAAAATGTAAGTAGTCACACCGTCACAAATGCTGTTTTGTATCTTTTTTGGGGTGGTTATTAGTAATTTAGTTGTTATATTTTTGTTTGTAAATAAAAAAATTGGATTGAATTGAATTTCAACTAAGCTGAACAAAATTGCCATCTCAAAAATTTAATTTGATGTATTTGGGAAAATGATGGGCGTAGGGAGGGAGGGGACTGGTTGCCCTTCAATCACTTTCGAGCATTAAAGAGGGCACTAGAACTTCTGATATTCAATCAATTGAGCCCCCTCCGAAGTTTATATGACCACCCTTTCCATAAAAACCTTATATGCCTTTGGATTATAACTAACAACCCTTGCCCTGAGGGCTGTGGGGAGGGGGTATAATCTTTAAGGACAAAATTACTGGATTGTTCAACTACGCAAAACAAAATGGCTATCTCAATATTTTGATTGGTTGTATTTTGGAAAATGTTGGGTGTGGGGGCTGGTCACCCTCCAATGGCTTTCGTTTATTAAAAAGGGCACTAGAACTTGGAATTTCAAATCGAGTGAGACCCTTTGGAAGTTTCTAAGACAACTCCTGCTATGCCAAGTGCCCTGGTCTATATAATAATAATAAAAAATGAAAAAAAAACATCTTGCCCACATAGCTCTTTATTTGGGCTGCCTGAAATGTTTATTTTTATAAAACTGAAAGTTTCAGAGTTTGATCAAACAGTGAAAAGTTGCATTAACAGCGAAAATTACCACAGTAAACATGATTCTAATAGAAAATAACAAAACAATGTTCAAGTGACTTGGAAAATATTGCCATTTTTTCAATAATATTCATTTTCTGGCGAGAAGCATTATCGAAACAGAATTGATGACAAACAAATCTGTTCTCGCATTTGATCAATAATATGTTCCCCTGAAAAGGCCTTATTTATAGTGTCCTGCTAATCTTTCCTTTGAGAACAGTTTATCAACCACATTTAATTTTATCCAAAGAGTACGGCTAGCTTATAAGAGTGGAAACTGGTACTAGTGTCGACGAAAATACAATCAAAGCCATCTACCGTTTGGCGACACTGGGCATTTTTTCAAGATCTGTAATTGTTTTTCTGTCAGGAACTGAGATCAGACATTTATTACTACCCTAGTTTTACCGATTACACTAATTAAATTAATTATCCTTATTTTTACACTGAAAAATGTCAAGTGTGGCCAAGCACTAGATGGCATTTTTTTGCCGACACTAGCGCCAGTTCCCACTCTTATAAGTTACCCACTCTTTGATTTTATCTCAGAAGTATGACAATGTCAGATACGACCACTGGAGTGATAGCACCAATTTATTTGTTAGATTAAGAGACCAAGCTATTTAAGACTTTAATTAAAGGAGTTTGACACGCAAACAGTCGGCTATTTATTTAGTCACCTCAACTTAAATTTATCCTCGAAAGAGAAAAAAGGACAATAAATGGCGAATATAGGGCGAAGGTACTAACAAAGAGGTTATAGATATTTAGTTGGCTTGAATTCTTTGACTGTTAATTAGTTAAAAAACAGAACAAAGTTTTTCTGAGGGAAGTAATGAGTGAAGTTGAAACTTAAAACGAACGAAAATTATTGCTTCACAGTCTGTCTAACATATTTCGATAAAACTAGTACAAATAAACCAATTGGTTATATGTCCCTATTTTTGCATGATTATAGATAACTCGCAGTTTACTGAAAACACAAAAAAAATCAGGAGTTTTGGTGCAGTCAAAGCAAACCAATTAAGGACAGTTTTTGAAAAAGATAAAGCATTTTAGGATAGTTGCTTTATTTTTTTGTTTAATTTGGTATCGCTTCTGCACAATGAGCTCAATCAAATAATTCGATCTCGTTATGGTTCTGGAAAGGACATTTCACGATTAGTTTGTAGACAAGTCTGAAGTGAAGCCATCTTGATAGTATTAGGACTATAGACTAGTTTTAGAACTCGTATCATAACTCGAAATTTTCCTTTGTATACAGAGGAATAATTGGATTTCCGGAGTTAACATTTTTTTTTTATTCTTTGTTTCGAGTATCATAATAGTAAAGTTTGTCGTTTTTTTTTTTTTTTTTTTTTTACAAATTAAAGTTGAATACCGCTCACTGCTTGTATTATAGCTGGCGAGACCAAGATGTTACCTGATAAATCTATTCTTTATTTTTTATGTTGTTCATTGACTTTGTGGTTGTTAAAACATTATTCATTTTTTTGCTTAAGCTTCAAGACAATTTTACTTGTATATTGAAAGTTACTGATACAGCAGCTTTTGTTACTGATATCACATACTCACTTTTGACTACTATTTCAATATTCTTCTTTTTTAGACTGGCCTTTGGGTGTTTCCAGTAAAGCGGTAGTTATCTATAGTCATACAAACATAGGGAAACATTATCAGTTGGTTTATTTGCACTAGTTACTGCACTAGTTAGTACTACCACTAGCTACTGCACAAGACTTATTAAAGTTCTTGCTCGGAGACTGGGCTGATCTGAGACTAATGATGCATTGATTGGAGTTATTCGTCCCATTGGTGCAAGTTACAGCAGCCGGCTCGTCACAAACTTGCTTCCTTCAGAGGGAAACAAACAAACCTCAATAACAATGTCTTGTTATAACAACATAATAAACGATAAAACAAATTAATAAAACTAACAAATGAAAAAAGATAAAATAATAACAATATCTGAAATAAACAAGCCTTGCGCATTTCATCCAACCGCTCTTTTACTAGAGCATTCAAACTACCTGAAATCTAATTGCTAAAACAAATACCAGAAAATTTGTATTTCCAGAATTTCAAAAAGAGTTCCAATATTCCAAGGAATTCCAGAAAATTCCATTTAAACAATGGAAAAATCCCACGCATTAATCTTTTATTTTAATATTATTAAAAAAATATTATTTTCGTAAATAAATTAAAAAAGAATAGAAAACAAATTAGGACAGAAAAAGCTGAAAGAATTAACAGAAATAAAAGAAAATAGAACAAATTAATTTGTTTGTTGCAGTGTTTTATTTGTAGTTTTAACCAGTTTTTCCACTACTTGACATTTCTTTGTTCAAATGCTGTTGCCTTGAAATAGCAATTGGTTGTTTGGTTTTTTGTTGCCGGTGCAAGCAGGTCCGAACTTCATTTGAATATTTCGCTCGCGTTAGCTTAGCGAAGAAAGATATTTTTTTTTTTCAATTAACAGTTGGTGGAAATTCCAGAGAATATATGATTTGGCATAGAGTTTAAAATATGAATAACTATGTAACAAAGTACACAAAAACAAAAGTAACAAAAGTAAAACAGTATACAAAAGATCAAACTTGTACAAAAATAGAATACATGACTTCCAAACAAAAAGGCAATAAAAATTACTTCGTAAATAAAAAAAAAGTTTTACGACCATGCTTGGATTTCCTTTTTTTAAGTTTCGCGCACAAAATTCAGCAGCACAAGGCTTAACCAAATTCATGAAACAAAAAACCTTTTCCACTGCCAAACCGTATTGTAACTTCACAATATTGATCATAAAATTGTCATTCTAGTAATATGGATCTTTAAATGATATATCTCTGACAAACAGGATTGCCAGGTCCTAGGCCGTATCCAGGGTATACTCCCCCTCCCTGAAGTTTTTGCCCCACTCATAAAAACGTAAGAAAAATGCATGTAATCAAATTTTTGAAGCACTTGCAATTTTTTTGTACCCCACCCCCTCCAAACAAAATTCTGGATACATCCTTGATCAGGTCTCATAGTCTTGACTGTGAATTCAACAATTTTGCTGAAAAGCATATTTGTGATTCTAGATTTTGGATTTCAGCCGATTACTCCAATCAACTCACTACAGCCCCATAACACCTGAGCTGAGGTCGCCAAGCTCCTCCCATTCTACTCAAAGCTTCACTCTTTACCCCCTTTCATGAAGTTTGAATTTCCTTTAAAACCTTCCTTACTGTACAACCCCTTACTACCCAGGTACAACCTGTTTTACGTTTGACCCCAGATGAATGGTCCAAAGGCCAAATCTGTGAAATTCTGCATTTCTTCCTTCGTAAAACTTGTCATAAATCATCGTCATCCTTCTTTTATTATAGCCCTAAAAATGGGGTCGGACAACATGTTTCGTTTATTTTAAATGACAGCGTCACAGTTTAAAATTATACAATCAGCTTTTATAATCTGGTTTTATATACTTCTAACAATTCTTAATCTACTGTTCTACTAACAATCATTAATCCCTTTATCTGAATCAGATCTCGTTTGTCAGTAGAAGACTCCTTAAATTCCAATTGTACATTCATTCAGTCCTATCTGAAGAAACTCCTCACCATGACCAACTTGAAAATAATTTACAACCAGATTAGATTAGTTGATTACCTTCAAAGCTGACTTTAGAACAACAACTTCTCCGGGCGACTGAACCCAAGGCTCTCCATCAACTTGTATTGGAATTTCTGATATAATTTTAATTCTGATATGACCTCCCTATAAAATAAATTCATCATTACTTATAAAACAAATTAAATAAAAAATATACGCAAAATATTTATAAAACAAATTCAAAATTATTTAAGGCAAAGCAGCTAATCCATGCTAATTCATCAACTAAAAAATTGTGTACTAGTGCCATGTAGAAACACGTTCTATCTGTGTTTCCACAGAAACACAATAAATGTGTCAATATCTATATTCCCAATTGCAAACAAGAGTGACCCCCCCCCCCCAAGTGCAAAAATTGCGTGGATGACACCCGCCCTCTAGAAAAATGATACACCACCTTAAAACTCATTTTTGGTAAAAACACAAAAACTAAAGATCTTTAGAATGCATTAATCAAGCGCCATTAATTATTACAGAGTTGAATAAGTTTCAATTTAGTGCATTAATTTTGGTATTTATAGTATTATACTGTATTATAATACTATAATAATTTACATACAATTACTACAATAATAATTATAATAATTTAATGTGTTATAGTATATTTACTATACAGCTGCATAGAAATATCTTCCTATATGTCACTGCATTTCTACTAACAAAATAAAAATATATAAGTAATCAGAGAAACTTTCAACAAAAACAATGGGAAATCCCGGCCAAGGTACAACTATCAAACTATAACTAGGGTTCAACTAATCAATTATTTCAAATTATAAATAGCGATATGAGCTAATTAGTTACTTAGATTCTAATATTGAACATGGAAACTTTTTATCAAACAGTTCGTGGTAACGAATTGTAAGTAAGGAACGATCAAATGTTGATGCTTGTTCAAAATATACAAAATTCGTCAAGTTTAATATTACCCATGAAAAGTTACGAGCCTGAGAAAACTTAACTAATTTTGGAAAAAAGGGAGAAAAAAGCCGCAAACAAGTGATCTTTATGAAAATCACATCATCAGATTCAGCATATCAGAGAACCTTACTGTGGAAGTTTCAAGTTCCTAACTACAAAAACGTGGAATTTTGTACATTTCTTTTGCCAGAAGAATGATCATGGATGCGTGTTTATTTGTTTATTTTTTTTTTTTCTTTTTTTTTTCAGGGGCAATCGTATCGAAACAGTAATCCCAGAGAGTCGAAAAAGGGGGGGGGGCTCATTTGATGGAAAATCAAAAGTTCTACTGCCCTTTTTAAGCGACCAAAAATATTGGAGGGCACCTAGCCCCCCTCCCACACCCTTTTTCCCCTAAAGTCATCTGATCAAAACTTTGAGATAGCTATTTTGTTCAGCATAGTAAAAGATTCAAGTAACTATGTCTTTGAGGATGACTTGACCCCCTTAGCCCCGAGGGAAGGGCTGCAAGCTATGAACTTTGCCGATTGTTTACATATAATATTGATTATTGGGAAATATACAGATATTTTTTTGGGGGGGGGGGTCTGGTGGGGCTATTACGTTGGAAGATCTTTCCATTGAGGAATTTTTCTGGGAAAAGTGAATTTTCCAAGGAGGGGGAGCCAGATTTGCCGGCACATTTTAAAAAATGATCAGAAACTAAATGAAAAAACAGCTTTTTCGACGAAAGTAAGGAGCGGCATTAAAACTTAAAACGAACAGAAATTATTACGTATATGAAAGGGTTACACCCTCCTCATTACCTTGCTCTTTACGCAAAAGTTTTTTCTATAATTAAAAAATATTATTATTATAGTTATTCTTAAATAATTGGAACAGAAGGTCAAACTTCAGCGTAAAGAGCAAGGTATCAAGGAGGGGACAACACCGTAATATTCTTAAAATTCAGTTCGTTTCAAATTTTAATGCTACTCCTTACTTTCAGTTGAAAACACATGTTTTCTTTTTTTTTTACACAACCAAGATTGTTCATTTGGAGTGTAGGATTGCATTTGAATGTACAAATTTCCATCACCCAGGATAATGTTTGTAATTCGACACGAAACAATTTGAAAGTTAGTGAAAATAATACTTTCTCATTTTTTACGATTAAGTTAGTTTTAAAAGGACAACAGACAAAAAAATGTTTTTGGCGCCAAGGTCTTAAAAGGTGATTCCTGTCCCTTATGGGCGCCAATATAAAACAGTTTTCCGCATCGGTTACATATTTTGAGACATACCACTAGCCCCCAAAACTAAGTCAGAAATGCAGCGGTAGCGGCAACCTAGTAAGAGACGATCACGTCCCATACTAAGAAATAAAACAGCCCATAACTTCTAAAAATAGAGTCAGATCAAACTCCAAAGTACACCATTAGAACTGTCTAGTCTGAAACCTCTTTAAAGGAAACTTACAGCCCCATGTCTGGAATAACAAGGATTCACACTTAAATCAATCCAAATACCAATGATGTAAGAAGATAAAATAACCAGTTCCTATAAACTGATATATTTGTAATCCCGATGTGTTTTGCTACGCATGTGGAGAGTACAATTTCCAAGGAAACAGAGAACATATTTGTAACTTTGTAAAGGAAGCATATTTTATGTATTTTGGTGTCAAACTTTGTGACTATGATAAGACATAGAGGCACCACATTTACGACAGTGGACTACAGGAGAAAAGCTTCAAGTCCTGTGTGCTGATGGGTTGGCAAACCATATTGATGACTGTTATTTCTGTTTCGTGTGAGGGTGGTCTGAAAAGTTTTCAACCTTAGCGTGACGATGGCAATCCTCGTCAATAAAAGTCAAAGAATGTAGTTATGCCAGTTTTAACGGGCACTGATCAGTGTCAGCCATTTTGGACTAGAAGTTGTTATTTCACAGTCATTTGAGTGAGTCGATGTGAGTATCGAGCGAACATAAGACGTTGAATTACGAAAGGTAATACGCCTACTCAAATCAAAGATTAGTTGCAAAATGTGTAAGGGAATCTGGAAGATCTTTTACTAAAGTGAAATTTTGCGCAGCTAAAATTAAGCGTGGCAGTAGCCGCCTTGGAGACGATGAAGGTTCAGGACTTCCCAAAACTCCAGCTACTGATAATAATATTACGAAATTTCCCCAAATACGGCTAGACGACTGTCAAATCAAAGCGAAAGAGATAGCAGAGGCTAAGAAAATGTTCAAAGAGCTTATTTTTCACATATTAATTCAAGTAGGTATGAGATAGCTGTCCAGGCGTTGGGTGTCACGTTCGCTGAAGCTAGAGCAAAAACGTGTTCGAATAAATACATTTCAAACACACTCAGTTTAGGCAAAATAAACCGGAGTTTTGGCACGGACTAATTACTGTCGATAAAACTTGCTTGCACCATTATACACCTAAAACAGAAAGACAATCAAAACAGTAGGAAAAGCAGGTCCAAGGGATAGGGAAAGCAAAGGAAAAGCCGCTCTTTCGACAGGGAAAGTGATGACAACTGACTTTGGGATAGTCATGAAATTATCTTAATTAATCATTTTCAAAAAGGGAAAACAATTACAGGCATATTCTATGCGCTATTACTAGACAAGTTGCAAGCAGAAATTGAGAAAAAACGGCCACAATTGCAGAAGAAATTCTTTTTCGCCAAGACAACGTGCCGTCTCAAGCCTCACCGGTTGCCATGGAAAATATCCATAAATTGCAGTATGAAATGCTTGACCCTCCACCTTACTCACCACATATAGCCCCTAAATTGTTATTTTCCCTCAGCTTAAAATTGCCATCAACGGACAGAGATTTTTATGAAGTGAGGAGGCAATAATCTTTGTAAAACATTTATTTTGCAAAGAAGAGCGCCAAATTTTGACGGATTAAAGAGATAGGAGCATCGCTGGGAGAAGTGTATAGAGTGGGAAACAGACTATGTAGAAAAATGGGAAAAATAATTTAAGAAATAATGTGCCATTTATTAATTAGGTCGGAAACATATCATAGGCAGTGCAATAGCACTGTCAAAGTAAAGAGCGATGTGGGCACAATGTATTTTTTCATTTCTTTTTTCCAGGGAACTTCGTACAAAAGGATTGAAACTTCAAATGGGGCTCATTCGATTGGAAATTGAAAGGACCAGTGTCCTTTTTTTAATTGAAAGTGACTGGAGGGCAACCAGCCCTTCGCCACGCACATTATTTTCTCTAACACATCCAATCAAATTTTATTTGTCCTTCGATCACTTGGACTCTTAAAAAGGGCACTATAATTTCTGATTTCCATTCCAATGAGCCCCCTCAAAGTTTATACGATCACCCTTTCCATGAAAAACTTATATACCCCCCAGGGGATAACTTACAACCTTTGCCCTGAAGGCGATGGGGGGGGGGTCATCTCCAAAGACATAATTACTGGGAATTTCAACTACGCTGAAGAAAATGGATATCTAAGATTTTGATTGGATGTATTTGGGGAAATCCTAGGCGGAGGGAGGGGGGGGGTTGCCCTCCAATCTCTTTCGACTATTCAGGGGGGCACAAGACAATGCAATCTACAATCGAACGAGCCCCTTTCGAAGTTTCTACGGCAACTCCTTCTTATACAAAGTGGCCTGGTCTAAAACCAAAAAAAGGGGGTAGCTGCCCTTCGATCACTTTGAATCTTAAAAAGGGCACTAGAACTTCTGATTATCAGTCTAATGAGTCCCCTCCTAAGTTTATACAACCACCCATTCTATAAAACCTTGTATGCCCCCATGGCATAACTTACAACCCCTGCCCTGAGGGCTGTGAAGGGGGGGGGGTGTCATCATCAGACATAATTTCCCAACCTTGCAACTATGCTGAACAAAATGACTATCTCAAAATTTTGATTGGATGTGTTAGGGAGAAATGATGGGCGTGGGAGGGGTTTGGTTGCCCTCCAATCACTTTCAACTATTAAAAAGGGCACTAGACTTTTCAACTTCCAATCATATGAGCCCCTTTCAAAGTTTCTATGATAACTCCTTCTATACGAAATGTCCTGGTCTCGAAGAAATAAAAAATAAAAAAATAAATAAATATAATATTTAGCCCATATCGCTCTCTACTTAGACAGCGCTGCTGCACTGCCTGTGATATATTTTTACTATCATTCTGTCCAATTTTTGTAAACCATAAATATTACACGAATCGCCTGTGCAACATAGGTCACACATAATTATAACATAGAAGTATATAAGATTACTGGTTCCTTACATAAAATTTCAAAGAAAGTTTATATTCAACGTTAATGAAAGACCTTGCTGCTACTTCCCAATATTGGACCTAGTTCTTCATAAGGTAAAGGTCAAGAATAGCACCTCTTCTGAAGGGAACGTGCTAGAACAAAATGAGACATTTTTAGATTGATAATTTTATTCTCATTTTCACGTGTTTGTTCGTGTTTTTGACAATTCATCCCCAGCCTCCCTCCAATGATTTCATATGGCCTTAGGCTGTAGAAAAACTAACATAATGATTGATGAAAACCGATTCCAAAACACATGAAAGTAAAAAAAAAGAAGGAAATATGTTTTATTGATACTTGCTGCATATTATAAAGTATGAATTCCACCACTTTCTGATTAGCTTTTTGTATAACTTATGGCTATACGAGATAATTAAAATTTCAAAAACTTCCAGGTTGGCACCTGGTTAGAGATTAATTTTCAAAAACGCGAACAGAGCTATAAAATATGCATAAAATTAGCAATCTAAAAATGTCTCTTTTTGTTCTAGCATGTGTCCTTCTGAACAGCTCTATTCTTGGCCTTTACTTTTTCATAACAACTTATGAAAAATTGATCATCCACCCCGACATCAAGATTGTCATCAATTGATAAGACTGTATTCAACATTGTTATAAAGGTTTATTTAAAAAAGTATATTTTTTTCTACTATTCTACTTTGGACAATTTTTGTGAAACATAAAAACGTTACCTGAGCAATTCTCATGGCTGATCTGAGTCCCGACTGTATCTGCCCTAAGTGTAGAACACCAGTAACTCCAACAATTTCTAGAATTCCATCCCAGTGATTGGGAGTAGAAAAGTGCTCTTCTCTTTCAGGACCCCATGGGTTGGCACCTGATCCCCAGCTAGAGAAAAGAAACTGATTATTTCCTATTCAATTCCTAACAAGGAAGCACTTGATAAAATCACCAAAACGAATAAAAATGAAAATAAACAATTGATTCCGGCACAAAGATAACAAATACTGTTATAGAGGAATAGATGAATTAGATATAGATGAATTACCATATAACATAAATATACTTAATATCTGTGTTTATCATACAAATAGGACTTCATATAAATTGTGATAAACTGTATATGAAACTGTCCATAAACTATATATATATATATATAATTAGTAATGTATTATATTGTAAAAACTGTATGTCTATATTAAGGTTTGAATATAAAATATAAACTGTGCTGGGGATAATACAGTTTATTACTTATAAACTATATGTACATAATGCTGATACGTACAACGTATAAAGCACTGTATATAATCCTGCACCTTCCTTGACCTTAGATCCACACACAAACGGTAAACTATAAGCAAACTGAATATAGAGTGTAAATAAGGCTGTGATAAATACCCTTTCAATCACAATCAGTGCAATGGTGTTGACTTACTAAAGACGTGCCATTCCAGTATCATAAAAGATTGTATAATAGCGTATTGTTAACTTACAGTGCATAGGCTTCTGCATATTGACATACACATTGTTATGCTCGAATCAAATTTGTTAGTTCATTCTGTAGCGCCTTCATTTAACACAAGAGGCTTGTTGAATTTCATCACCTATTATCTCCTATTTAATATATATTTTTTTTTAGTCCCTGAATAGAATTTTTAAATGCTTAATACCGGATATCTTAATAAAAACTCTAATCCCAAACTGGAAGAAAAATATGAGCATAGTGGTGCCCTTTAAAAGTTCATACCAGATTCCTCCTATGTAGGGAGAAGGGCTCCTCCTATCATCCTTTTAGTCATATTTATAATAATGTCATTCTGAATATAATTGGACATGTAGAAATGGGTATGGACCTGCCCCTCTACCCCAAAAAAAATTTCTTCCATCTTTCCATAGATTTGTCATTGTTTCGTCTTCAGTTTCCACCATCTCATCATTCTTGTCATCAGGACATTTACCACAAACGATTGTCGGATTTGAATAAAACTTGGTAGAAAATAAAAACTCCGAGTCATATATTTTAGGAAACCTAATGGAAATCTTTTTTATTAAGTTTTATTTTTTTTTACCATTTTAACATATTAAGACCAACCTCAATTTACATAACGATTAATGAAAGAGTTTTCATTCTAAAAATTTTAACTTTGGCATTCTTTTAGTTTTTGTTGCTTTTTATACCTTTTTTGTTTCTCTTCTTTTTATTTATTGACCCTGAAATTCAAATTTTGCCCTTCAGGGCTTGTAATAGCAATTCAAAGAAATAAACATCGTATCATACCAAACAGTTCGTGGTAACGAACTGTAAGTAAGGAGCGACCCGGCTCAATAGCAGCCGGACCTCTAAAAAAACTACTACTGCTACTAACAACTTACCGCAGCACCAAGCCGCACGAGGCCAACACAGCTACGCACGCTCCTCCTCCATCCTAATCTATTCAAGCCTCCCTTTTTACACCCTCCCAGGACATTCCCATGTCCTTAAAATCTTTCTTTATTACGTCCTCCCACCCGAGACGAGGGCGACCTGCTTTCCGTTTAGCCCTAAAGGGTTGGTTGAAAAACAATTTTCGGCAATCTGTCTTCCTTCACCCGGACGACGTGGCATAGCCCTAGAAAGCGGGATGAAACACATTTTTCGTACAGCCTACTGTTTGAAATACGGTCAATCAGCCGGGTACTCAGAACAATCCGCAGAGAATTTCTCTGGAAAACATCTTGCAAATCTTCATCCGCTTTTCGGGGCGCCCATGTTTCAGAGCCATATTTGACCACTGTCATCACTGTAGCTTCTAATATTCTAATCTTAATTTACAGGATTATCTTCCTATTCTTCCAAACTTTTTTTTAACTGTTAAAAAACACCCTGAGCCTTGGCTATTCTACTTTTAACACCTTCACTGCTCCCACCGTGTTTACTAATAAAACTACCAAAGTAAGTGAAGCTGCCCACCTGATCAATCTTTTCATTACCCAAAGTCACCTTTTCATATTCACTTATTCCTAGCCTTAGTGACTTAATATTCTTAATATTTATTTTTAAACCTATTCTAGCACTCTGAACTCGCAAAACCTCTTAAAGTTCATTCATTTTGCTCACATTGTTCTCTATGGTGCTTTAGTAGCAAGTATAATCTAAACAGCGGGAACTGCATTTTCCCAATTTGACTCCATGGTGTCCCACAGCATTTTTTGGACTCCTTAAGATAAAGTTCATCAAAATAGTCTATGCAAAGCGGTACAGATTTGGATTATGTCGAAATTAACAATTAACGTGAAATTAGCTGCTAAACTCATTTCCTACTTTAACCGCAGCAGTGTTATTCTCGTACTTAGCACTAATCACTTTAATGTATTTGTCTGCTATAACATACAAGGATAAGACCTTTGCTAAAGCTCTTCTATCAACATATCGAACGCTTGCTCATAGTCTATACAAACTTAGGACCAAAGGTGTTTGACAACTCAAGCACTGCTCAATTATTAACCTAAGAGTGAAAGTTTGGTCGACACATCCTCTACATTTTCTAAAACCGCACTGTTCTTCTCTTAAAACTTTGTCTACAGCGTCTTTCAGTCTAAAAAGTATCATATTATTAAGTAATTTGCTACCTACAGAGACCAGACTAATGCCTCGATAATTATCACACTCAGTCTTATCATCTATCTTATACAATGGTTTAATTAAGGTTTTCCTAAAATCATTAGGTACTTTCCCCTTTTCAAAAATCATATTCATAATCTACAGTAGCTTATTTCAATCAGTACCTGGAGCCTTTCTATTTTTTAATCCTTTTAGTACTGTCGCTAATTCTTCCTCACAAAACAAATCTTCCTTCACATCCAAGGTAACACAAACTTTTTCATTTCCCTCTCTATCTTTTTCTGCAACTCTACCTCGGTTTAGTACATTCTCAAATTGTTCTACCCATCTTTCTTCAACTCTTTCCTTACCACTAATTGTGGCCTCGTTCCTATCTTTAACTGGGACAAGTCAAGATTAACTACTCCCTCTCAATTTATTAACATGCCAGTACAATTTACTATAATGTCGTCTAGCTGCATCCTCTAGATCCTAGGCAATTCTATCCATGGCCTCCACTTCAAACCTCCTTAGTTCATCTTTTAATGCTTTCTCCACTTTCTTTACATTCCTTTTGTTTTCATATGATCTATCACTCAGATAGTTCTTGTGCAAGGCCCTTCTCCTTTCTTTTAAACTTAAAACTTTTTAAATTAAAAATATTCCTAGCTGCAATCCTAACTATCTTCCCTAAGACACCATCAGCAACTTCACAAATTGTTTTTCTTAAATTATTCCAACCATCTTCCAGATTGTCAAATTTTAAACTCTCAAGTTTATTATTCAACTGTTCCTGGAAATTTTCCCTCAAATTCTCATCCTTTGGAGTCTACCAACATCATAACTTCCTGGGAGGTAGTTACCCTTCCAAAATTTAGATTATGATCTTTACTTTTAACATCAATAACAGCACTCCTATATACCCTAGTATCTTGCATTGGTCCTGCCAGTCTTCGGTTTACTATAACATCATCAATAAGGTTTGTTGTCTTACCATCATGTGAATAGCATGTTAACTTATGGTTCATTTTATGACCAAACACCGTATTGGTTATAATGAGTTATACAAAAAAAATGCAAAAGTCTGAAGCCATTACTGTTTTCTTTATCTATACCACATTTACCTAGGCTAGGATATCATCTATCCTTATTTCTACCGACCTGGGCGTTAAAATCTCCTAGTCAAAACATCATATTTCTACCTGGGACCCTGTCTATTTGCTCCTGTAACTGTAAGTAAAAGAAATTTTGATACTAATAGACATATCAAAAGAATCGGATTTTTATACTGATTTCAAATATATAAGTTTCATTAAGTTTAGTCTTACTTATCAAAGGCTACGAGCCTGAGAAATATTCACCTTGTTTTCAGAAAAAGAGGGATACACCACTTAAAAGTCATATAACCTTGATGAAAATCACACCATCAGATTGTGCGCATCAGAGAACCCTACTGTAGAGGTTTCAAGCTTGTATCTTCCAAAATGTGGAATTTTGTACTTTTGCCAGAAGAAAGATGACGGATGCGTGTTTTATTTTTTTTTCCAGGGGTGATCATATCGACCCAGTAGTCCTAGAATATCGTGAGAGGGCTTACTCGAACGGATATTAAAAGTTCTAGTACCCTTTTTAAGTGACCAAATAGATTGAAGGACCCCACCCTTGCCCCCCAAAATTGTCCGATTATAATTTCGAGATAGCCATTTTGTTTGTCATAGTTGAAAGGCCCAATAACTATGCCTTTGAATATAACATGAACCCTCCCCCCCCCCACAGCCCCAGGGTAAAGGTATTTAAGTTTTAAAAAGTACCCATTGTTAACGCACAGTATTTGTTATTGGGAAGCATGCATACATTTTAGGTTGGGAAGACGAATTTTATTCAGGTTTTTTTTTTCACAGGAAAACTTTCCATGGGGAGGTAAATTTCCAAGGGGTGAACTTGTCAGAGGAAACTATACACTGGGGGAATTTACCAGAACTCCTATAGATTTTTTAATATTTCTTGCTTTCTCTTTTCCGTCTCAATTTTACGCGTGGAGTTATTAAGGGTAATTGTCCTGGGTAAATTTTCACCGGGTAACAATAAGAAGCTTTTTTCAAAAGTAATAAAAAAACTTTAGCGTAAAGAGCGGAGTGTTGAGGAGGAGGTAGTCCCCTTCATATACGGTACAATTTCTGACCGTTTTAAATTTTAATGTTGCTCCTTTTCAGTGGAAAAAACTTTTTTTTTTATTTAATCACAATCAAGCTAGATTGAATGGCTCAGCCCACGGACACCTTGCATTATATCTTTAAAACTTGAATAAATAAAATGAATACAAAAAAACTTGAAATAAATATTTTATCTTATCTCAATCAAACATGATTGTTTGTAACAGCACACGAGGACCTCGTATTAGATTCTAAAACTTGAATAAATGAAATGATTACTAAAAAACTTGGAATAAATATTTTATATTATCTCAATCAAACACGATTGAATGGAACAGCACATGAAGATCTTGTATTAGACTTTAAAAACTTTTTGTATGTCAGCACAGTAGCTAGGCAAAGGATTCGGGAGATCCTCAAAATGTGAAAAGTAAAAATGTATTATTTGCTTTTACAATTCATTTATTTATTCCCCTCAAAATCAACGAGCGTCTAAAATACATAAGTGAAAATAGTGAATATAACAGAAGTTTAAAAAATACTTCAACGAATAGAACAAAGCAACAACTTGGAATAGGCTTAGAAACATAACTGAATAAAATATATCAAGTGAAATAATTAAACTAACACAATTAATGCTAATTAAAGTAACTAACAATAACTCACTACAGCGCCAAGCTATCAGAGGCCGACACAGTTGAGCGCCCTCTTCTTCCATCCAATTTTTTTAGAGAACTTTCTTTGTGACACAGTTGAGCACCCTCTTCTTCCACCCAATTTTTTTTTAAAGAACCTCTTTGTGACACCGTTGAGCAACCTCTTCCTCCACCCATTTTTTTTTAAAGAACTTCTCTTTGTAACCTTTCAAGAAGTTTCGGTTTCCCTTAAATTGTTCATTACAATATCATCATACCCCATTCGGGGACGGCCTGAAATTTGTTTGTTCCTAAACGGTTGGCCAGCAAGGATACTTTTTGACAATGTCATCCTTAATCCGCAGAACGTGTCCTAGTCATCTAAACCTTTCTCTCATTATATTCCTGAAAAGGGAGCTTGAACCACATTTTTCGCACAGTTTACTGTTTGAAATACGGACAGTCAGTCAGGTACACAAAATAATCCGTGGGCAATTTTTCTTGAAAACATCTAGCCAATTTTCCTCCGTCTTTCGGAGAACCCACACTTAAGATTCATACTTGACCACTGTCATCACTGCAGCTCCCAATATTCTAAGCTTTGTTTGCAGAATTCATTCTTTTTTTTTTTTTTACTGTGAGAAAATAACCCTGAGCCTCGGCTATTCTGCTCTTACCATCTTCACTGCATCCGACAAAATTACTAACAATACTAGCCATGCAAGTGAAACGGTCCATCTGATCGATATTTTCGTTACCCAACATCACCTCTTTACCTTCACTTATTCCTAGTCTTAGCGACTTAGTATTCTTAACATTAATTTTCCAATCTGTTCTTGCACCATGAATGCAAAAACCTCTAAAAATTCATTCACCTTGCTAGCATTTTATCTGGGATGCTTAAATAATCAGCATAATTAATACTTCAAGTGTTGTTTAAATTCTGAATAAACTAAAAAAGTTATAGATGGGGAGACCATTTTCAGACTTACGGTGTCGTTATCTATTTTAATTTTAGCCAATTTCAACTGCTATTTAATTCAAATCTCGAAACTAATTCAGCGTTACTGAAAGAAAAAAAAAAAAAAAATAGAAAACCAAGCAAAAATACGGCGTATGAATTGCCTTTTATAGAATTATCCCTGATTATTTAGGCAAAATGAATAGGAATTCCTCCCAAAAAAGGATCAAACTACGCTACTAGCGCAATCAAGAGGCGTGGCGTAACAATATAGCCACGCCTCTTGGAAACTGGAAAAACACATTTGATTGGAAAGTTCAAGAATCGGAAAAAAATAGATTTGATTTGTCAGTTTTTACAGTCGTAATTACATACATTCCTTTCAATGCAATTGAAAAGCAAAAGAATAACAGATAATTGATGGCTTCTGACAAGATTGGGCATCTTAGCTCTCTGGAAATATTTTATGGTTAATTACCTCAGTATATTAAGAATAATGATTCCTTCAACTGGTGGGAGTTCAATTGGTTTTCCATCAACTTCGATTTTGATTTCTTTGTGTAAATCCTTGCACATTCGTCTCCTCATCATTTTCCTAAGACCCATCTTAACGTAAACTCCTTTATTGTGTAACCTGAAATAAATTATTTCAAAAATAAGACTTTCAAATAGCCAAGTTCTATATCCAGAATCAAAATTGAAAATTAGAAAAAAATCAAAAAAAAAAATCTTAGCATTGTAAAGAATAATTATCAAAAGCCAGCAAACGAACAATAAATATGGATTATTATATTTACTCTAGTTTTTTTTTTTTTGCTGCGATTGCGCTGCTGCGCACTCTAAAGGACACCCTAGAGGTTAAATTTTTTTTATCAAAAGCCTCTGTCAATCGTTTGAGGTGTGCTTCAATCAACCTTCAATCGACTCGAAAATCAACCCTTCAATCTTGACCAAAGCTAATCTCACGGCCATTCTAGCATGTACTTTGATTGCGCTAAAGCGGGGATAAAAAAGAAAAAAGGAAACGTCGTTGGTCCAAGGAGTGGTACAAAGAATTCGCTACTCTCATGATCATTTACTGAACGTTCTGCGGGATACAGAGCCATAGGACTACAGGAACTTAATCAGAATGGAACAAGATTTTTGATTTTTTACTCAATTTAGTACGGCACAATAAAGAGAAGAAAGATACAAATATGCGAAAAGCAATTCCTGCGACTCAGTCACTTTCCATCACATTGAGCTACCTAGCTTCGGGCACCGATTTGGAAGACCTAAAATTTATCTGCACCATTGCTCCCCGGACTCTGGAGCTCATCATAATGGAAACATGCTCCGCAATTATCGAGGCGTTGAAAGATAACATTCAGATATTTATCATTTTTCTCTTTATTTCTTTTACATTTTTAACACAAAATGAATAAAAAAAATGGTACTTGTCCATTATTCAGAACACAACCCAGAAGTGAAATTAGGTTAATCCTAAGATAATTGTCTCCAAATAAAGGCCGGTTTTGTCAGATCTTGTAGATCAAAATTCTTGAGTGGTTTTTGCATAATCAGGTTTCAATATCTTTACCACCTGCAATATCCTGCCCAATGCTGCACTTTTCTTATTTTGGTTAAAATAGTCTACTTTTAACTTGCCATAACTCAGGGGATCCCGGTATAACTCAATTAATAAACAAAAAAACTCGCGCTCCACATTTTTGTTTATATCTTCCATTGTTGTTGGCGCGTGATTGACGCAATATTTGAACAAAGCTCGTCTAGACGGACAATCACTCTCTTCAACCGATTGGGTCATTCAAACTTTCTATCAATCGCCGTCAACGCTTGACAAAAGCGTCAAAAATGTTCCTAGACGGTCAATCATGCTTACGTCAATCGATTGACAGAGGCTTTTGATAAAAATGATTGACCGTCTAGGGTGTCCTTAAGCCCGAAAAAGTAGTTTCCATGAACATAGAAATTGTGAAATACAATAAAATGGTTCTAGGCTAATCATCCCCGAAAAGTTCCCCCACGTGTAAAAGTGAGCAGCCAAAGGGAAAGTATGACAAATAAAAACGATGAAGAACCGAAGCGATGTTGGAATACTCGCCCTATATTCCAAAATAAAGATATAATATACGCAGTAAAATATCCTACAGTATTTATTTTTATATTTTTATTTCTTTTAATTCTTTTATTCGTATTTTTGAGGTTAGGTTATTATAGCAGGGTAAAGCGGCTTCCACAAGCGTGTCTAGCAAGAATCGCATGTCTAGACACGTGTCTAGCAAGAATCCAATGTCTAGGCACCGACCGTTCACATGTAAAATTTGGTGCTTAGCTAAAACTACAATTTTAGTTTCAAATTGTCATTTCTAACCAATCAACAGAGCTTATGCGGGCAAAACTTTCAAATTTATAATCCCTATTTTTACTGTCACAAGCTAATGGATGATATAAGCAAAACAATTGCCTTAGTGTGCTTCATGATTATTTCTGGTGTTTCACATTTGCCTAAAATGAAAAAAAAAACAATTAAAGAGAAAACAAAAATTAAATTTAAGTTTACAAATTTAAACAAAAATGATGAAAATAGTGGATCTTGACACATTATGATTAGCTATAATAGAAAATCCTAGACATTGAGTTCTAGAGTCTAGAACTCAATGTCTAGCCAAGCACCTTGTCTAGCGTGTCTAGCTAAGCACCGAATTTTACTTGTGAACGGTCGTTGCCTAGACATTGGATTCTGACTAGACACGTGTCTAGACATTAAATTCTAGTTAGACACGCTTGTGAACGCCGCTTAAGATAAAGGCAAAAGAAAACAATTTGAAAATACAGTGGCAACTAGAGAAGGGTTGCCCAATGACGGCGTTGCACATAAATACAGACTGGGCCTACGAAGTAAAATTAATTGTTACCCGTTGACATGATCTGGCACCAACATTTATAGTGCATGATACAAATTCATGCCTTACGATCGGGTGCGCCTCCATTAGGCCTACATAAGGAAGATTTTCCGTCAAAAGTTGCCTTTAAGGTTTTTTTTTTAAATCAAGTTTAAATATTAACATGTGATACAGATAAGATAAGATAAGATAAGGGTTTATTCCAAAAACAACACAACGCAAAAAACAAATGACCTTCCATAAGCTAACGCTTGTTCGGAAGTATTTACCCTCTTAAAATTAACACTTATAATAACATAATAAAGAGAAAGAAGAGAAAAAACGAGAAAAAGAGGAAAGAAAGAAAAAAGAAGAAAAAAATGAAAATCCTACACTCACTCGGCTCCTGGTTGCAATAACCAAAAATCAATACTTGACGTACTCCAAAACTTCCCGCCGCCAACCCATAAATAATAGAAAAACAAAAAAAAAAAAAATAAAAATATATAGGAAAAACGGGCTCTGGGCAAACCTGAGAGTGACTCAACTATACCACCCTTTAAACAAATTCATACAAATTCATACCTATGGAGACAAAGGGTTTTAAGGTCCCGACGGAATTCACATAGATTCACTGACCTTTTTAAAGAAACAGGCAAATTATTCCAGACAACTGGCCCCACATGACGTATTGAAAATAGCAATCTAGTACTAGTAACTTGAGGTGTCCGTATATCTCTAGCATGACGAGTAGGATAATTGTGTACATCATCACCAGAAATAAATAAATTTTAAAAACACTTGGGAACCAAATTAGAAAAATACTTAAACATAAATAACCCATGGTAAAATTTCCCAAGACCTGACACAGGGATAATATTTAACTGTACATATTGGGATCTCACCGAAGTTCTCCGATTATCTCCGGACAACACTCGCAGTGCCATATTTTGTATCACACGTAACTGCTGCAAATGCACTGAAAATGTGCTAGACCATATACTCACGCAATATATTAAATACGGGTGAACTAACGAAAAATAAATCAATCTCAAAACAGAATCATGGAAAATATTTTTTAACTTTCTCATCATTCCAACATTTCTTGCAATCTTACTACTAATAAAAGAAACATGACTTTTAAAACTAAGGCATTCATCCACAATAACACCAAGACAACAGAGCCCTTTATCTTCCAGGGGATGATACACATCCGCTGCTGTTGGTTTGAGGGTGGTTCGGGGAAAACAATGGGGTTGGTTCCGAATACTAGGGCGCAATGGCTCGCAACCGTGTAGAAGAACTTGATTTTTACCTATAAGACCAAAATTAGCATAAAAGAAGATCATTGCACGGTTTATTTTATGAGCCTCTGAAATTGAAAGCGAATTATAGCGAATATTGCATATTTTCAATCCCTCAGATGGGCAATTTTCGGTGTTATTTTCTATTTAATGCAAAGACAAATGTAACACAGAAACTCCCAGAAACAAACTGCAGCAGATGGAAGCCACCAAATCCCCCTTTTTAGCGATTAATTAAAAAAAAAATTTTTCAACAAAATAAGTTTTTCAAAGAAAAGTAAACAACTTCATTAAACGAAAAATGAGCAAAAATAAAATCAAATGACCTACCAAGCGTGAAACTATCACAAGTCAGCATCGATAAATAAATGAAACCCAAAACGAACAGAAATTACAATAAATAACCGAGTCAAACTGAAAACGAGCAGGAATTAACATGAGTGGGGCTCAAAACCTCTATTCCTTCCCAAGGCCAGAACATAATTTGCACTTAACTGAAAAAATATAAATGTTTTTACTTTATAACTTTAATAAATCAAATAATATTAGCATTTTGATTAATAAATATCAGTATATGTATATTAAACTGACAATGCACATTCGTTTGTATTTTTTTAGTACGGTGCAAATTATGTTCTGGCCTTGGGAATGCATAGGGGTTTTGAGCCCTACTCATGTTAATTTCTGCTCGTTTTGGGCTTGACTCGGTTATTTCTGAAGAGCAGCTTTCTTCAACTATTCAAAAAGCAAATAATTTTACATATCACAATGCCTTTCTGTTTACAATTAAAATGAAATGAAAAGATATAATAACGGGTAAAACTCCTACTGAAGAAAGTAAAACATACTGAAAAAATATACTGTGCAATAAGGAAAGCCCAAACATTTCAGATTCAGGCCCGGATGGTTTTATCGAAAAAAAAAAGGTTAGAGCTAAAACAATCACTGAACACACAATAAAATCATATGAAGAGAAGGAAAACGCGTGTTAAGCGTCACTTAAATGACAAAACTACATTTACAAAAATAACTCATGATCACTCTGATCAATTTGCAATTAAAATTACAAATGAATTTAAGAATCTAAAACAGAAAAGTAAAATCACCTTTTAATTAAAGTAAAACCAGGTAAAAGATAAAATCAAACTGACTAATGAAAAAATGGCTATAAGGAAATAACTTTACCTGCATTTAAATTTATTTGGATTTTCCTCTCTTGCATTATGGAAATCTAGGCATAACTTTAAGAAACAAGTAAATTAGCTAATTGAAATAAGAATCTAATTAAATTCAATTAATAGCAAATAAAATAAAAACCAGTAGCCAGAGATTGAGCCAAATACCCCCAGGAACTGTTACCTCATAGGAGTATAGAAAATCTCTATTAAGGCCCTTTGTTCCACAATATTATTATTCAAAATACTATCAGAACTCTCAACATACTCTACACATTTCTTGGATACATCCAACTCTCCGTTTATCAAAAATGAAATATAAAATTAATATTAAAGAAAAAAAAACTAAATAAAGAAAAAATGGCTATAAGGAAATAAGTTTACCTGCTATTAAATTTATTTGGATTTTCCTCTCTTGCATTATGGAAATCTAGGCATAAGTCAGCATCGATGCCAAGCCCGAAATAATTATTCATCACAAAAATCTGCGAATTTTCTTCATTCGCTGCACCTACAATACAACAATATTTGAAGCATAAAAACTTTAAAACAAATTATAACTACATACACAATATAAAACATAGGCCTATAAATCTAAAAAAAATATGTAAAGGCAGACAATCACTCGCCGTATTCAGCGAGATTTTCCAGTTTCAACATTTTACTTAGATACTAGGTCGTATCCAGTGCTCGTATCAAGTTCGTATCCAGTGAATGAGGAAGGGGGAGGTACCGGTTTGAACCACCCCCCCCCATCTACCCACCTTAGAAGTTTCTGTTCAACTCGTAAAAACGCACATAACGCACATAATAATAATAATCATGCATATAAACTAATTTTTGAAGGGCTTTTTAAAGTTTTTTTTTGTAAAGCCTCTACCTAGGAAAAATCCTGGATACGCTGTTGGTTTCTAGTTAACTTTCGCCAATCATTTTGACAGTAGGGACATTCCTCAGGTTTGCAAAAAAAGGTGACTTTTCTCATTTACGGGCATTGAGTTAAAATAAAAGAGTGACGTATGGCAAAATGCATGGGAAATATATAATTTGGGCCATACATTTGCATATTAGGGGGGGGGGGCTGGTACAGTAAATTAAAACGCTTTAAGAAATGATGTAAGTAAGTATTTTGGGATTTTTAGGAGTACTAATATCATTCATACACTTTACTTTATCCCCCTCTTCTCCAATGTGCAATACATAGCCTAAATTTTTCCATGCATTTTGCTCACCGTCACTTTTTTGTTTCTACTAAAGACTCATGAATTGAAGCAGCTTAATCTATGAGTAAATAGTGGTATATGTATATCGGAGGTTGTTTTTTTTCTGACTGTTTACTAGTTTTTGTCGGTTTTGACAAATTCATATCACCACCACCCTCAGACACACCTTTTCTACATACATTACCCGTTTAAAATTCACTGATTTGATAATCAGATTTCCTGGATTGTCCAGATTTGATAAACATACAGAGAGTTAGAACGATTAAAAGTTTCAAAGGTATTAGCAGGCGTGGAGACGAATACCAAAAAATTCAAACTGGATCCCCCTGGGAACGGTCCGTGGACATGGCATCCTTGTTTTTCAGTTTCTTTTCGCCATAATCTTATTTTTCTTTAAATGAGTTGAGATTTATCTTTTTTCCCTTCGCAGGATATCAACCTCTTTGTTCATCAAGTCGTACAAGACATACCCGGAGCTCACAATAAAAATTACCTGCCAATCCTGCTTGATTTGGGTCCGTCTTTTCTTCAGCATGAAAAACCACAGTCCATCGATCAAGCCGAATTTCTTCTGCATCTATAACGTCTCTCAAAAGTGTTGAAGGATCTTCCGCACCCGAATAGCCTGGCCCCCATCGTAGAACTCGGGCTAAGTCATTTCCTGTAATCAAAAGGTTTACCAATTTAACATTATGATGTAAAAAAATACCAACTAAGTCATTTCCTGTAATCAAAAGGTTTACCAATTTAACATTATGATGTAAAAAAAATAATATAATGATGGGCATTTTAAACAGCAATTTACCGTATTTTTTTTATTTATTTAATATCAATCATTAAGAATTTTTTTTTTAAACACATCTCCTCCAAATGCCACAGCATCATATGTAGGAGGGATAACCAAACAAATAATAAAAGAAAATTAAAATCAACATCGGAAGGGGTTTGAAAACAAAAGACTATTACAGCATCATATTCCCTGCGACCACTCGCTTAACACTCCACATTCAACTCCTTCCTTAACACACCTCAATAAAAATAGAACACTGCATTTAATGATTCAATACCAATTTAATCTATCAACTATACATCCTAACCCATTAATCATTAAAGTCATATTTAAAAGACAATTCATTCTTCAACAGCATTTTAAATTGACTTAAATTACTATTTTTAATATTCTCATTTAACGAATTCCATAGCTTAGCTCCTCCAAAAAAAATAGAAAACCCAGACCTAGATTTAACCAACTTGTTAACATAAGTTTTGTTCATTGACCTTGTGCCATGGGAATAAACTTCATTAATTTGCGTGAACGCACTTAGAAATTAGATATAGTTTAACTAGATCTGTGACGTACTTTGGCTAAAATCTGACCTTTTCAAGCAAAGACGACTGCAATTTCAACCTGTTTTTCAATAACAAGGCAGTGAGGGGAGGACGCACATCCCTCTTCACTAAGTCAACCCTTGGAATTGACTTTTGAGGTGTGTGATACTAAAAAAACTTAAATATAAAACAAAATAAAGAGGTTAGAAAAATTATTAAAACCTTGAACTTTCAAGTAAAGAGCTGGGAAGTTGGAGGGGGGCATGTAAAAGTCTTTGGATTCTCTAGAATACATTTAAATTGTATTGAAAGGATAGTATTCAAAAGTTAAAAAAAGATGGGCACAGTATACAGAAATATATAAGAGAAATAAAAATATAAACCTTGAAGTTTCGAAGGAAGAAGGCGGGGGAGCGGCATGAAAAAATTCCCTTGTTCTTTACGTATACATGTAAACTGTATTAACGCCTTTGCAATTGACAGGACAATATAAGTTTCAAGATTGGTCTAAAAATGCCATCTTGGACGAAAATTTGGGTGCCTCCCACCTCCAAGGGAATATCCTCTAACTTCCCGAGGATATTCTACTTCCCGTATCATTATGATCGTAATTTTTTACAACAATTGGAAACCCTCTTTTTTTCTCAAAAATCATTAAAAGGTACAAATAGAGGAATAAAAGTAAAATTTATCAAACATACGCTTGACAACGAACAGTTTTACCCAAATCAAAGTTCCAGAAGCTCCAAGTTTTTTGGCCTCTAGGGCTCTATAGTTTTTCTCTCTTTTCCTCAAATGGCGAACATACATATTCAAATAAAAATTTCACTTCTAACTAATAAAGTAATTTGTATTATTAGATTATATTTGTGTAATTTATAAATATTATTTCGCATTTAAATTACTCTCCGAATATTCTTGTTTGATGCTGCCGTAAAACTCGTCCGTCACATGTGCGTCCCATCTACCTCAATGCTATGTCTCCAAGACTTTCAAGTGTTGATAGAATTGTTCACCTTCATCATCAATAGCAGCATCATAACACATCGGAAGTCAGCGCGATGACCATATAAATATACAAATTAATAAAAACAAAGAGAAAAGAAAATCTCAAGTTAGAATTTATATAGGCGAAATATCCGCGTCGTTTTAGTTTGTCTTTTCCTGCGTTTTTAGTGTTCGTCGTTTTAGTGTCCTTCTACTGGCCGGAGTCCCGTTTGTTTTCTTCTTCTTGAAATTTCTTTTTATCTTTATTTTTGTCTTCTCGGCCTTAGATCTTTCTACTTAGTGTCCGTTCTACTTAGTTTCTAATTAGCGTTCTTCAACTGGCCATAGTCCCGTTTGTTTTCTTCTTCTTGACATTTCTTTTCTCTTTGTTTTTGTCTTCTCGGCTTTAGATCTTTCAACTTAGTGTCCGTTCTACTTAGTACTTAGTTTCTACTTAGTGTCCTTCTACTGACCGTAGTCCCGTTTGTTTCCTTTATCAGGCTTCATGCAGGAAGTAAAAGGTAAGAAGGTTCTTGAGGAATTTCGTGCTTCTTAGCGATGTATTTGTTTTAACCAGTATTGTAGACATAGATTAGGTGATTGATCTGGGAGTGAGTATATGCTTGTGAATGTTAAAAGACAAAAATTTTCTTGTGTGTTGATTGAGGTGATTGTCGGTATATGAAAGGAAGCATGATGAATCATAGAGTATGAGTGTGGGATTCCTTTAACTTCCCTGTAAAAAAATGTATTATCCTTGAATGTTCAATAACTGTTTAGTTGGGGTGGGGAAGGGGAGGAGGATTCAGAGAGTTTTATTTCCCCGAGGAAGTGTATTAGTGTATAAGTAGTTGAAGTGTTCCTTTTTTTGGGACATCCCAAACACGCTAATATGCGTTGGGACCTATTTTGATATTGTTGGTATTATATGCAGTTTTGTTTTGTTAGCATTATATGGAAATTTGTATGTTTTTTTTGTGACCCATTTGTTAATAAAAAAAAAATATCTTGAGATTTTTTTTCTCTCTTTGCTTTTCTCATGGCTGGGCAATTCAGCTTCAGTTCTTTCATATGCAAATTTATGTTCATGTTGGAACCGAGCATTTTGTAGCTCTTCAAGAGCTGCTGGACGATTGTTTAATCGCGTACTTTCAAGGAAGTATTTAAAATTGTTTTTGAACCAAAATTTTTTGATGCTCTTTGACTGTTTTAATAAAACTTTCATTTTTAAGGAGCTGCTGAATTCAAGGGTCAAGAAAACAGCGGCTTTCGCCATAGGGTTTACATATTTAAGAGCGATGTGTCTCTTATGTATAATAGAAAATTTTTTTCCCACGGGCCATCAAATACAAAAGATGGTTACAGAAAATTACGGAAGGGCTCACTCGATAGCAAATTCTGGGTTCTAGTACGCTTTATGAGGGCTAAAACCAATTAAAATTTGCCCTAAAGAGCATGGCAAAGACAGTGGGAGAACATGATATCAATGGAAAGGTAAAACTCTAGCCGATTAATAGACTTATAAACTCTAGTAGATTACGAAGATGATAAGTGTCCTAAATAAAATTCTACGAAATAAACGGGTTTTTGGAAGTTGTGAAAGATCAAGGTACAAAAATAAGTTTGAGAATTAGTGACAAGAAGACAACCTGGCTTGAACTAGGAATAAGTGAGGGTGGCGAGGAGATGTTAGGAAACAAGGAAATGGATAAAGTGAATAGCTTCACTAGCCTAGGTAGTTCTATTCGTAAAGATGCTGGATACAGTGAACATGTAAAAAGTAGAATATCCAAGGAGCATGGTCAAAATTTTGGAAAAGTAGGAGCATAAGTCTGCTCAGTAGATTAAGGATCCTGGAAGCCATGGTAAGGGGAGTCATCAAGACTGGCTAAAGAACATGGACGCTTCAAAATTTTGAATGTGTGTTAAATGTTTTCTAGAGGAACTTCCTAAGGACAATATTTGGTACTTGTTTGACCTGTCGTATATCAAACAATAAGCTGTAGAAAAAACATGATTCGACTATTTTCTAGGGCTGTGACAAAAGACAGGTCAAGATGGCTAGAACACAATTTTCAGATAAGAAGATCTTGACTTTGAGTTTTACAAGTGAGATTTGTAGTAAAATACAAATAGTTAGATCTGCCCTGTAATGAAATGATCAATGATTAATTAACTGACGAGTGATTAAAGATTTTAATCAATTAATTGATAAACACCAACAAAGAGAAAAATCTAAAAAAAAAAAAAAAAAACAAACGAGACTGTGGCCAGTGGAGAGAACTGTAGAAGTTTTCGCGTTGTTTTGCATTTGTGTTTTCTTTTCTCTCCACTGGCCACAGTCTTGTTTGTTTGTTTTTTTTGTTTTTTTTTAGATTTTCTCTTTGTTGGTTTTTGTAATGGCTGGCCAGTTCGGCTTAAAATCTTTCATTCGTTAATTGATAAACAATTAATGATTAATTTCCAGCGCAAAAATATTTAAACCTTAGATCCACCTGTGTCTCAAGTGGCACATAGGGTATCGAAAAGGAGCCGCCAATCTTCCCGGCGGTTTGCTTCTGCCAGAATATTATCCCACTGAGGTTGGATTGACATGTGGAGGTTACGCAGGTCGGTCTGGTACGTTCGTCGCAAGGTGTTTCTGGGTCTGCCTCTGAGGTGTGAGCCTGTTGGTTGCCAATGAAGCGTTGCATTGGGTAATCGGATATTGTCCATGCGTAATACGTGGCCAAGGTATCTTAGTTATTTTGATTTGTCAAAAAAAAAAAAAACGCTAACCTAATTAACCAGCAAGAATTTTAAACTACATAGCAGGGTAAATAGAATTCTTCCAAATTTTCTTCGTTTCTGCTTAAATCTAGGTACATAGCCGGAAAGGCAATTTATTGATAGGGTTGGTTTTCGGTCATTGATCCACTTTCTAAAAGACCATATTATATTTTTTTTCATTCAGTTACCCTTTCATCGTTGGTTGGAAAGGGTCTTCCTATTTTAGTTTTAGTGTTGGTTTTAACGTCTGGTTTTTGTATAATTCTTTGGATTTTTATCTGTATTTTTTTTTATTATTTTGAACTGAAGACAGTTAAGCTGAGGTATTGACCCAAATATTTCTATTTCAATCTGCATTTTTTTTTTCACTGACTGTTATTATCCTCGTTTCTCTATTCCTTACGATTTTTTCGTTTTGTCAAGGTATCTCCATCTGCTAACTCTTATGATATCTCTCACAAGACACTGGCCCGTCTTGTGGGGTCCGTCTTTTGATGCCCGTGGATGTTGAGGATTCTTCTTATACATGAGTTTTGGAGAGTGAGCATTCTTAACTCTTTCTTCTGGTTCAGGTCCCAGGTGACAAAAAAATATACCAAAGGTAAAAAAAAGTGAAATAAAAAATATAATAACTTAAAAAATTATCTCCAAACCTACTAAAATGTATAAAATATTCATTTTTCTCATACATGGAAAAACTGGAATTTTAGAACTAAAAATGAAAGCATCGGGCGTAACATAATTTAGGATGACATATATGGCACAGAATGACAAATCCAAGAAAGACTTTCTGGGTCATGACCACCCAGACTTTCCTTTTTCGTCAAAAAAGTGTCAATTTTCCCAAGTGGCACGAGAAAAACTGTTCACTCAATCTGGAGATAATCTTCTTCTAATAAAACTTTGCTTAGAGACGAAAAATTCCACGAAAGCATTAAAAGTCCTTACCAGTTCCTAGAGGTACAATGGCACATGGTGGTGAGGAGCAGACTGAATCCTGTCCTACATTATCTAAACATTGAAGAACCCATCCAATTGTCCCGTCTCCACCGCAAACTAATATACGATAATTGGCAAGTTTTCGGAACACATAGAGCCTAATAAACAAAAACGATATATTAGATTATGATTATTTATCACTTTAAATATGCTCTTTTTAAGGGTAGTATGACTAACAGTACATTTCTATTTCACTTCAAAAATAAGGTAGAGAAAAGCATCATAAAGTTGAAACAGTTGGTAAAAGGAGAAAAGAAAAGAAAGAGCAGGCAAGCGTAAAAAAATGAAAATAGGAAAAAAACTGGGATTAAAAGTTGAAAATAACTATAACACAGCTACTTGCGTGTCTAGTAATGCACTAATATATAGCACTAAAAATAAGTCTAGTAAGCACTAATAAATTCTGTTTTTCACATTTTGGAAATTCAGTTCAAGGGAAATGGACTCCACTACCATGAGGTGCATAACGTGATCCTCACGAGCCCCGTTCCGTGTGTGACATTTTGGGTGAGGTTTAGTTAAGATTCCTTTTTTATGCCATTTTTCAAGTTCAGATGGTGAAGGCTGAAAACATTCTTTGCATTTTGTCAAAAAGGTAGTGCCAAAATAGAGCTGTAAGGTCCATTTATTTTAATAGACTTAATACTAAGAAAGTTTTCTTAAATCTCAGTTGCTAACAGTGAGACAAATTTGTCAGCTCCAAACTACTGTTTTCATGTATAAATACTTGAATAGTCTACCACCCCCAGGACTAACACAACCTTTCCTTTTTCATTTATCGTCATATTATCATGCTTACCCAACGTCGTCATCTTCACATTTTTCTCTTAAAGTTTGTTTGTTTGGCAATTTGTTGTTTGTCAATTGTTAGTGATAGTATTTGTATGAATATTCGAGTTCTCCAGGAACTACATTTATGCCCTAGGGATCATTGATCAGTCCCTGGAGTTGTGTTTTACTTATGTGTTTATATTTAATAAAGTCAAAGTTCAAAGTCAAAGTTCAAATTTCCAAAAAGAAAACCCCATATTAAAGTTCATGTCCTAGAAATACTTACATACACAGACATGGTACAAAATAATTTGTGAACACGTACTTTATAAGGCATAATGACGTTCTAAGAAAGCGTTCTTTCGCATGTATTATTTATATTCATGACTAATAGAAAGGTCCAAAAATTGTCTGTTCCCCTCTATAGCGAAAGTAACATTTTTCTGCAAACGAGGTGTGCACACGAGGACGTTGCAATTTTGGTAAAAATTATTTAAATTCCTTTAAAAAATATTTACTTTTTCAAGCTGCAATAACAAACAGAACTCTGAAACAGGCGATAGTCATTCTAACATCCTTAGACCTTTTTTTAGAGACACTTAAACTTACTATGGAAACTAGTTAGAACTAGGAATCTACAGAATTTGAACTATAAGTCTTCATTTCACCGACTTCTAGTTAGAACTAAAAGTCTAAGTTAAACTTCTTGGATTTTAAGGTTTATGTCCTCCGTTAAAGCTTCTAATTTGGCCTATTTACCGAACCTACCGTTTTAATATTTTAAAGTAAGACGAAAATTTCGCTATTCCTTCCAATAGCTGGTACAGTTTTATCCATCAACCGAATTAAGCTTTGAAATTTGTGTTGTATTTTTCTATTCAACAAAACTTGAAACATATATCTGTTCAACACTTTCTAGAGGTATTTCTTAGTTTTCTTATTACGTTTTATTAAGTTTTTGGTTTTTAGCGGAATAGGTTTTTGGTTTTTTTGCGGATTTTAAATAAACTTTTAGAATTTTTCTATCGTCCATTGTTTTCCTCAAATATCTTGCAAATCGTCCTCCTCCGGAGCGTCCATGTTTAAGAACCGCACTTGACAACTTTATTTTCATTTATTTATTATCAATTATTAACAAAAAACTTAACAAAAACACACTTCACAACTGTATCCACTTTATCGATCTCCTCGTTACCCAACTTCTGCTCTTAACATTAACCCCGAAGGAAGTTCCTCGTATTATTTTGGCCTTATGTAAGTATAACATGTCCACTTTCTTCTAAAACGTATCAACCAAGCGTCATTTTTGAACTGGCTTATTTCAAGAATTTGTCGCACTTGCCCCTAAAGCTGTCGCATTATATTAGTCTACCCGTGGAGAGAACATTTTTAAACCATTCTGATTAAAATAACCAACTTGAAATTCTGATATGATACCATGTGAAGGTCCAGGGATGACAGGGGCATAAAGAGCAGCTGGGTACTCGCTCCAAACTTTCTAAAATCATATGTTTTATATGATGAGATTAAAAAAAATAATTGGATACACGTCGCTCTTTAGCAAATGTACCCTTACACATAGACTATGATAGCAGTGATCTTCATTTTCTTTTTTTTTTTTTTTTTTTTTTTTAATGGCAATTATTCTCTAAGATTAGGAACGAAATAAAATAAGATAGTTATATTTGCAAAAAAAGATCAATTCTTTCCAAATAGAAGCTAAACAATAGTGACAAGCAAGACAGAAATAAAAAAGGAATGTTCCCTGACTTAATTTACTTTCTGTCGAAAAAACAGGACTACTTTTTGCTGTCAACACGTTATTCTTTCATTCGATTCCCCAATTGACGCTCTTCCCAACTATAATAGTCACTAATCTTGTAAAAACTGCGCCCATCCCACCCCCTAGTATATCTACTTTCATTTTTCACCCCCATTTTTAGATTAGTTTTATATAATATGTTTATCCAACTGATATCAATTCTTTTGCGATAACAAGATGCTGTTGGAGAGTAAGAATACCCTTACCTCTTAACAAAGAAATGGGACGAATCCAGTGGTGAAAAACAATGGAGAACTATAATATTTAGGGCTATATCTGTCACATTAGGCCTGGGGGTAGGCTTTTGTCAGAGTAACAGCTATTATCAGAGGCAGCGCAACAGCGCTGCCTAAGTAAAGAACGATGTTGGCACAATGTATTATTTTCTTTTCTTTTTTTGGTTTGTTCTAGACAAGGGCACTTCGTATAGAAGGAGTTGTCGTAGAAACTACAAAAAGGGCTCAGTCGATTGGAAATTGAAAGGGCCAGTGCATTTTTTTATAGTTGAAAGTGATTGCAAGGCAACCAGCCCCTCCACACCCATTATTTTCCCTAGCACATACTATTAAAATTTCGAGATAGCCATTTTGTTCAGCGTAGTTGAAAGTTCCAGAAATTATGTTTTTGAGCTCTCAGGGCAAAGATTGTAAGTTATGCTCTGGGGGCATACAAGTTTTTTTTATAGAAAGGGTGGTCAAATAAACTTCGGAGGTGGGTCATTGTATTGGTAATCAGAAGTTCTAGTGCCCTTTTTAAGAGTAACAGTGATCGGAGGGCAGCTACATACCCCCCCCCCCCCCCAACCAACACACACACGTCGTATTGTCCTGAAATGCATCGAATTGAAATTTTGAGATAGCAATTTTAGTGACAATAGTCCAAAGATCATATAACAAGGCTTTTGGGGTTGAAACAAACTTGCTCCCACAGCCTGGGGGCAAGGGTCGTAACTTAGGCTCCGGAGGCATTTAGGGTTTTTATGGAAGGGATGGTTTTATAAGCTTCAGGAGTCTCACTTGGTGGAAATTGGAAGCTCTAGTTCCCTTTTAAGAGTTAAAAGAGATGGAGGGTAACTAGCCCCCCCCTCTCCACCCCCTACTCTTTTCACCAAACGCATCTGATTGAAATTATGAGATAACCATTTTATTCAAAATAGTCCGAAGAACATACAACAATGCCTCTAGGGTTGGCATCAATGGAATGGATTTCGTATAAACTTCCGATGGGGCTCAATTTACTTGAAATTGGAAGTTATATACCCAATTAAAATTCAAAAGTGATTTGATTGCAACCAGCCCCCCCCCCCAAAAGTCCATGATTTACCAAAAACAAACATCCAAACAAAGTTTTGAGACACGTATTTTTTTTCAGCATTGTTAAAAAGGTTCAGTAATTATGCATCTGGGAATATCAACCCCCCCTACCTGTCCGAGGCCTCAGGGCAAGGGCTGTAAGTTAGGCAATTTGTTGATTGTTTACATATAGTATATGTTATTGAGAAAATGCATGCTTGTTTGACTACTACTTTCCCAAAAAACTAAATGAATGTTAAGGGGAGTCTTGAACTAAATCAAAACATGTTATGTGTATATGGGTTGTCAAAAGGGTGTAACTCGCGAATGACTGAGTATATTAATTTGGAACTTTCAGGAAATAAGGGAGATGATTAATTGACCAAAAAGACAATATTTGCACGCTACTACTACAACAACTATGGCTGATTCTACTGCTACCACAACTACTATTACTACCACCACTACTATCACTAAATTTTACTACTTCTGTATCGGGTATTACTAAGGCTGAGGGTATTGAAATTAATATCTAAGGAAACGTTGAACTAAATCCAAGCATATTATGTGCATACAGTTTACTGATACGGGCGTATCAACAATATTTCTAGAAGAGATTACCGTACCGAAAGGAAACTTCAAGGATATCATGAGTGAGATATTCAGTTGAACAAAAGGCAAATGTACCAGCTATTACTCTTATTAATACTGCTGCTACTATTATTACTACTGCAAATAATAATACATAATTGGGTATTAAGTTGGAACTTTCAGAGAATACTTAAAGGGGAACATCAATTGACAAAGAGGTAAGATATGTATGTCACTACTAACACTACTACTACCACTGCCACTTTTACTAATGCTGCTACTGCTGCTAAACTACTCCAACTACTACTTCAATTGCAACAACTTGTAAGGCTTAGAGTATTAAGATGAAAAGGGCGCCAAAAGGGGGTAAAAAGTGCAAATCAGCAATATTTTTGGAACGGCTTACCATGCCAAGGTGAAACTTCCGGGGCAACATGAAAGGGATGTTCAACTGATCAAAAGGCAAGATGTATATGCTACTACCACTATTAACAATACTGCTACTACTGTTACTACTATTACTAATACAACACTAGCACTGCAACTACTTCTCCTACTACAACTACAACTACTGTGATACTAGTACTATCAAGGCTAAGTCTATGACGGTAAAATTTAAGAGAATATTGATGACAAATTTGAACTAACAAAAGACACTATGTGCATTTAGATTGTCAAAAGAGCGTATCTTGAGAATTTTGTTCATTAATTTGGAACATCAGGTGTTGAAGTGGATGTTAAAAAAGAACCAAAGGTGATATGTGCATACAGCTACTTTATGCTTTTACTGCTACTACACAAAGTAAGGGTATTAAGGCGAAGCTTTCAAGGAATACTTGGGTAGATGTTGAACTAAATCAAAACTAACTATGATCATATAGATTGTCAAAAGGTGACAAAGCAATATGACAATAAGGGCTTACATTGTTAAGTTAGACCTTTCAGGGTAAGTTGTGGCGGATATTGAACTAGCCAGAAGACACTATGTGAACACTTTTAATACAACTTCAACGGATACTGTAACAAATGACACTAAGGGCAATAAGTTGAAAGTTCTAGGGTATGTTTTTAGATAGATATATATTTATTTCGAGAAATTACTATATGGCCGAATTCAAATTTCGAAGTCCATAAAAAAACAAATAAACAAGAAAATCATAACAAAAGCAAAACAACAAAAAAATTGGCAAACAATGCAAAAAAAAAATAATAAAAAAAAATAAATAACGGAATGCTATGATTCCTTTGTCAGTTATATTAAAAACTGCAAAATGGCAACTAGTTAAAAAGATAAAACTGAAAAAATAAATAATATATATATTAAAAAATGTTAAAAAATAACATAAAAAAACAAAAAAAAACAAAAAAAAACAAAAAAAAAAAAAAAAAACACAACAAAAAAGCTGTTTCTTTTATCACGTAAGAGATAAGATAAAATTTATGTACAAATTAAGAACTATTTATTATATCAGTAAAATAAGGAATAAAAGATTTCTTATGCCGCAAGGTAGTACAAAGAATGGGAGATAAGGTGGAGATAGGCTGGGACACAGTTCGTGGAGGACGGTTTCTATCAGGTAGGCCTACATGGTATTCAGGGGAAAGGTTCGCAGTACGGGGGTTCAGAAGTGTCAACTTACCAAAACGGAGGCACAAATATTTCTTCTTCTCTCGAGGGTCTCTAGTTTTGAAATATTTAACAAATGCAAATATGGTATCTTGCCCTCTTTAAAAATAATTCTTAGAGCTCTCTTTTGGACATTTTCAATTTTTTGTGTTGCTTCATTTGAGAGGCCAGGGTGCCACACAGGACAAGCATACTCTAATATGGGACGAACAAAAGAAATGTATACTTGTAGTAAATGTGATTGGTGGCAACTAAATTTATTTAAAAGTTTAAGGAGGGAAAGCGAGGAGTTTGCTTGTCGTAGGACATTATTTATATGGGCATACCATTTCAAATTGGAAAAAATTGTAAAACCAAGGAGTTTAAGAGATGTGACAGAGGTTTCAGGAGAAATAGGAGCAAGAAAAAGGGGAGGGGATATAAGGAAACTTACTGAGACTATTGCGGATTTAGAAGGGTTAACTGTCATGTCAAGGGAAGAGGCCTCACAGGCAATATCTTGGAATATGCCCATTGGGCGGCTAAAAATGTTTTTATGACATATCTCTAAAACTGTCAAGTCGTTGACAAATTTCCACCTGTTGTCATAAAGGGTTGAAAGGGTTTTAATCATAAGAGAAAAAAGGAGAGGGCCTAGAATAGTCCCTTGAGGAATGCTATTAAATATGGGGAGATGATCTGAGAAACAATTTAGGGGGAGTTTCAATTAAACGAAAAAACTATATACATGCCGGTATTAAATTGGCATATAAACAATATCATAGCCAGCGCTATCATAACTAGTAATAGCATTGATGTTTTAAAGGAGGTAATTTGATCGGAAATCAAAAGTTCTAGCGCCCTTTTTAAGAGTCAAAAGGGATTGGAGGGTAATCAGCTTTCCAATTCTGTTTCCCCGAAAAAGACTATTTCAATATAAAACGAACAGAAATTAAATTAAAAAACTTTTCCCACAAAATAAGTTTTTCAAGAAAAAGTAAAGAGCTCCATTAAACCAAAAATAAAAAAATAATCTGCCAAGCGTAAAACTACCACAAATTAACATCAATAAATAGATGAAACTCAAAACGAACAGAAATTACAATAAATAACCGAGCCAAACTCAAAACGAGCAGAAATTAACATGATTAGGGTTCAAAACCCCCAACGCCTTCTCAAGACCAGAATATAATTTACAATTTACTGAAAAAAAATTGTTTTAAATGTTTTCATTTTTATAACTTCAATAAATAAAAAATTAATTAGGGATTCAAGGAATATATATGAGCATATGTATGTTAAGCTGACAATGCCCATTTATTTGAATTTTTTCTGTAAAATACAAATTATGTTCCGGCTTTGAGAAGGCTTAGAAGTTGAGCACTGATCATGTTATTTTCGGCTCGTTTTGAACTTGACTCGGTTATTTATTGTAATTACTGTTAGTTTTGGGTTTCTGTTATTTATTGATGCTGACTTGTGGTACTTTTACGCTTGGTAGATTATTTGATATATTTTTCCTCATTTTTGGTTTAATGGAGTTCTTTACTTTTCCTTGGAATACTTATTTTCTGGAAAAAGTTGTTTTAATTAACGTTCAAAAAGTATTGACCAAGAAATTGAATGGCACAGTTATTTTGTCATTGTTTTGTTTTCTTATAAGGAGACGCCAATTCTGAAGCAGAATTGATCCAGTGTTTTGGGTTTTCTAGAATATAATACATCCCGATTAGTCATTAATTCATCACAACTGGTCATTAATGTATTACGATTGGTCACTAATGCATCACGATTACTCATTAATGCATGACATTTAGTCATTAATGCTTCGCAATTAGCCATTAATACATCACGATTAGTCTTTAATACATCGCGACTAGTCATTGATGCATCACGATTGGTCATTAATGCATCAAAATTAGTAACTAATACATCAAGATTAGTCATTAAAACATCACGATTAGTCTTTAATGCATCGCGACTAGTCATTGATGCATCACGATTGGTCATTAATGCATCAAAATTAGTAACTAATACATCAAGATTAGTCATTAATACATTACGATTAGTCTTTAATGCATCGCGACTAGTCATTTATGCATCACGATTGGTCATTAATGCATCAAAATTAGTAACTAATGCATCACGTTTAGTCATTAATGCATCGCGGTTTGCATTAAAAAATAAAATTTGTTTTACAAAAACCGCATCTTCGTATATAACATGATGGGTATGATGGTTGATGTCATATATGAGTTACTCTGCTGCCTGATTTCCTTGGATTCATTTTTTATTCTTTACTATGTTGCAGGAATCGCTGCAACCATGATCCAACAAAAAAAGGCCCAAGGCTTTTTCCTGTGTGTGATAGATGACGTAATTATTCAAAGGAACGTATAAAAGTATTACAGGTATTAAGTTGAATGCGTTCTAGGACCACAACGGCTTCGCATGACGTTCAAAAAAAAACGCGGAATACGAAGAAATAATATATAAAAATAAGTGTGGTCTTAGAAAGTATTTACTTCAAGCTTACGGGGAGCGCGTGACCAAAGTTGTCTTAGATTTTTTATTAGTATATTTTTTGCTTCGTATTCTTCGTTTGTTTTGTCGAAAGTCATGTCTAGCCTGTCTAAAGCTTGTGTCATGTATGTGACGAAAGTTGTTATACATTTTTTTTTGTCTTTGAGTTCTTCGTTTCCGAACGTGATAACATATCTATGGCTTATGTTGTTATTTGTAAAAAAAAAGGTGAAATTGTACAAATAACTATTGTTAAGGGAGGCCTAGGGTGAAATCCTCCTTGTATATGTGCCTTTTATCAAAACCAAACAGGGAAAAGTAATATACTATAACTAGAAGTCATTGCATCCGGGTTGCAGCGGTAGCTAGCAACCTAGTAAGAGACGATCACGTCCAATGTTAAGAAATATAAAAACCCATAGTTCCTAAAAAAGGAGTCAGATCAAATTCAAAAGTACACCATTAGAACCGCCTTGTCCGAAACCCCTGTATAGGAAACTTTCTGTCTTTTGGCTTGAACAACAAGGGGAATATATTGGCTTGAAAATCAAAAAAAGTGGCAGCTACTACAACATTCTGCCTAAACGGGATATTTTTTTTTTCTTTTTTTCTTTTGTATCCAGTGATAGCTTGGCACTTGAACATCGTAGATACTTGCTCAATGGCTCATTTTAAAGGAAATTAATTGGGTTAAAAAACTATAGTAACTAAAATAAATTATTTCTAAAAGAGAATAAATTTTTCCACCAAAAACTGCATTTTGATGTCTTTTCACACTGCACTCTTTCAAACATAATCGTATACCAGCGGTAAGATTTGAACCCACGCCTCCGAAGAGACTGGTGGCTAACACCAGTGCCTTGGACCACTCGGCCAGGCTGCCTGTCAAAAATAATATATATGTGAATCTTGGTTGCAGCAGTAGCTAGCAACCTAGCAAGAGACGATCAGTCCAATGCTAAGAAATATAAAAACCCAAAACTCCTTAAAATACAGTCAGATCAAAACAAAAGTACATCATTAGTCCGGTTTGCAGCGGTAGCTAGCAACCTAGTAAGAGACGATCACGTCCAATGTTAAGAAATATAAAAACCCATTGTTCCTAAAAAAGGAGTCAGATCAAAACAAAAAGTACACCATTAGAACCGCCTTGTCCGAAACCCCTGTATAGTAAACTTTCTGTCCCTTGGCTTGAACAGCAAGGGAAATATATTAGCTTGAAAATCAAGAAAAGTGGCAGCTACTACAACATTCTGCCTAAACGGGATATTTTTTTTTCTTTTTTCTTTTTTCTTCTTTTCCAGAGATAGCTTGGCACTGGAACATCGTAGAGAGTTGTTCAATGGCTCATTTTAAAGGAAATTAATTGGGTTAAAATTCTATAGTTCTTAAAATAAATTATTTCTAAAACATTACAGTAAAGAACGATCTCTCGCCAATAGTAACTGATATACGGTGGCTCCAGGGGTATCTACATCCGGGTTGCAGCGGTAGCTAGCAACCTAGTAAGAGTTACAGTAAAGAACGATCTCTCGCCAATAGTAACTGATATATGGTGGCTCCCGTGGTAGCTACAAGTACATAAAAGGATCGATATGGTTCATCGTAAATGCAGAATATGTAATTACATAAAGGCTCGATCATCGAATTTAAACTGAAACTAAGTAAAGGACAATTATGCCTCCATATATTCACAGTGATGTATAAGACTTCCCATTACCTCTGTAAACTGTTCCACAGTTGCCGGTCCATACCTTGGAAGCTTTTCACTAAACATACAACATTTCTTTTGCATATTACTATGAAGTTTTGCGAAAGCATCTCTAGCTGACTTTTTAAAAAATCTATTCTTTCAGAGATAATTTTAATGTTTAATTTTGAATATTTTTCGTAATCCCGGTAAAACATTCGTAAAATTTTTCTCAATTTACAAAGATCAGCCTATGCGTTCTTTGTCCGGGTTGCAGCGGTAGCTAGCAACCTAGTAAGAGACTATCACGTCCAATGTTAAGAAATATAAAAACCCATAGTTCCTAAAAAAGGAGTCAGATCAAATTCAAAAGTACTCCATTAGAACCGCCTTGTCCGAAACCCCTGTATAGTAAACTTTCTGTCCCTTGGCTTGAACAGCAAGGGAAATATATTGGCTTGAAAATCAAGAAAAGTGGCAGCTACTACAACATTCTGCCTAAACTAAATATTTTTTTTTCTTTTTTTCTTTTGTATCCAGAGATAGCTTGGCACTGGAACATCGTAGAGATTTTTTCAATGGCTCATTTTAAAGGAAATTAATTGGGTTAATCCGGGTTGCAGCGGTAGCTAGCAACCTAGTAAGAGACGATCACGTCCAATGTTAAGAAATATAAAAACCCATAGTTCCTAACAGAGGAGTCAGATCAAAACAAAAAGTACACTATTAGAACCGCCTTGTCCAAAACCCCTGTATAGGAAACTTCCTGTCCTTTGGCTTTAACAGAAAGGGAAATGTATTGGCTTAAAAATCAAGAAAAGTGGCAGCTACTACAACATTCTGCCTAAATGGCATCTTTTTTTCTTTTTTTTTTTTCTTTTCCAGAGATAGCTTGGCACTGGAAGATCGTAGAGAGTTGTTCAATAGCTCATTTTAAAGGAAATTAATTAAGTTAAAAATCTATAGTAACTAAAATATTACAATAAGGAAAGAACTAAACCCATAGTAACTTAAGTATTAAATCAAAAAGTTCGTGGTCACAATAAAGTTCTGTGTAATGGCTCATTTTAAAGGAAAGTGCTGTATATAAAACCTTTTGTAATTAAAAAAACTAATTATTATTATAAAAGAAATTGTTACGTTATGGTAAATTATAATAAAGAACGACCTCTTGCCTATACTAAATTTTATAGGCCACTTAAATATAGTATAGGTTAGTAAGGTTTACATAAAGAACTGATATAGTTCAGTATGGTAAAGAACAAATCCGGGTTGCAGCGGAAGCTAGCAACCTAGTAAGAGAAGATCACGCCCCATAGTAAAAACTAAAGTAACCTATAACTCCTGAAAAAAGATTCGGATCAAAACAAGAATATACAGTAAAGAACGATCTCTCACCCATAGTAGCTGATATATGGTGGTTCCAGGGGTAGCTGCAAGCTATTCAGATTGTAGCAGTATCCGGGCTGTATCGTGGTTGCAGCGGTAGCTAGCAACCTAGTAAGAGACGATCACGTCCAATGTTAAGAAAAATAAAAACCCCTTACTCCTAAAAAAGGAGTCAGATCAAAACAAAAAGTACACCATTAGAACCGCCTTGTCCGAAACCCCTGTATGGGAAACTGTTTGTCCCTTGGCTAGAAAAACAAGGGAAATATATTGGCTTGAAAATCAAGAAAAGTGGCAGCTACTACAACATTCTGCCTGAACAGGATATTTTTTTTTCTTCTTCTTGTTTTCCACAGATAGCTTGGCACTGGAACATCGTAGAAAGTTGTTCAATGGCTCATTTTAAAGGAAATTAATTGGGTTAAAAATCTTTTGTAACTAAAATAAATTATTTCCAAGAGAGAATAAATTTTTTAATTAAAAACTGCATTTTTGATATCTTTTCATACTGCAGTCTTTTCAAAGATATTTAATTTTTGTACATAAATCATAATCGTATACCAGCGGTAAGATTTGAACCCATGCCTCCGAAGAGACTGGTGGCTAACACCAGCGCCTTGGACCACTCGGCCAATCTGCCTCTCATAACTAAATATGTGAATTTGGGTTGCAGCAGTAGCTAGCAACCTAGTAAGGGACGATCAGTCCAATGCTAAGAAATATAAAAACCCAAAACTCCTAACAATAGAGTCAGATCAAAACAAAAGTACATAATTAGAACTACCTTGTCTGAAACCCTACTAGATAAATAATGAATGTCGTCATAGTTTTATATTAGAGCTATGACGTGAATAGAGAAACACGACATTATGCTGTGGGTTCTGAAGGCGTCATGACGTCATGACGTCAAAAAAAATTACGCCGTGACGTCATAATTACTATATAAGAAACCTCAAAAGTGCAAATGGTCTCATTCATGATAACATAATGGTTAGATCAAAGCAAGCTACACGCAAGTTAAAAAAACAGTACTACAAAAAAAAAACAGAGATAGCATCTTGAAAAGAGAAAAGTAAAGGTATTCAACGGACCAGGCGTATCAAGATGTAAAAATTGATAGTGACAAACAGCGTTATCACATTGATGAAGATTATAGACATGCAAAAATTGAGACAGCCAAACAAAACATCAAGGGGCGTTATCACAATGATGAAGATTAAAGACATGCGAAAATTGAGACAGCCAAACAAAACATCAAGGAGCGTTATCAAAATGATAAACTTTATAGAGAAGCAACAATTGAGCAGGCTAGACAAAAGATCAAGGAGCGTTATCACAATGATGAAGATTACCGAAAAATATATAAGAAAAAGTTGCTGCCAGAATAATGGGTAGATACTGGGTTGACAAAAGCTATAATGAAAAAATTAAATTCTCTGCGAGGTTGTACCGAAGAACGCATAAGGACAAAGGGAAAAATTACATTCAGAAATACAAGAAGATGGCAAAAATGCAGGCTGATCTTCGTAAATTGAGAAACATTTTACGCATGTTTTACCAGGATTACGAAAAGTATTCAAAATTACAGATTAAAATTCTCTTTGAAAGAGCGGATGCTGTTGAAAAGTCGTCTAGAAATGCTTTGGCAAAGCTTCATAGTAATATCCAAAAGAAATGTTGTCAGTGTAATGAAAAGCTTCCAAGGTATGGATTGGCAACTGCAGAACAGTTTATAGATGCAATGGAAAATGTTCGACAACACAGTGACTATACGGAGGCGTACTTCTTAGAAAATTCGTATATTAATTTTGGAAGGAGCAATTGCAGTTTATGTAGCAGCAATAAAAATATATATACAAGCATACCTATCAACAGCGAAGGAAAAGCAATGTTTTTCAATTATGGCGAAAACGAGCCTGTTAGGGTTATTAGTATATGTGTTTGTAAGACTAATGATTTAGAAAAAAGTCCTGGAACAACGACTCAAGAAAAAAGTATTTCTAACTGTGTTTTAAACAGTTCTTTTAGTTCTACTGAATATTTGGCAATAACTGCTCTGTGTAGTAGAACAAACTGTCCTTGAAAGTACGAGACAACTATTGAAAAATGCTCTGAAACTAGATCTGACAAGGAAATTATGATGGCTGAAGTCACCTATAACAATCTGAGTAAACATTCAAAACCAAAAATTGGGCAGCAGGTTACTTGGCAATGTCACCCTGATATCTGCAAGCTCTATCCGACGGATATTGAATTATGTCAAATTCTTTTTGATATCCTTGAAAATAATATAGCATAAAATTTTCAACTGACAAAGTGGTTAATTTCTACCTTTGGAATTGGATCATTGTGAAATCAATTACAGGGACACAAGAAAGCATGGGCATTCGTTATACTGTAGCCCAAATGAGGGATGTCAGAGCTATTTGCGTTCTCTAAGGGCACTAGCTCCACATTTTCCTGTCTTAACCTGTTTCATTAATAGCATATATAAGGCAGTATCAAAATCTAAGATTATACAACATATTAATCGACTAAAAGTCGAAGGATCATCCAATGAATTAAGTCATTATTTAGAAGAAGTGTCAAGTAGACTGTCGTAATAGTCAAGACGTCATCTACGGTGATAGTAATATTAGAGTTTCTGTGGATAAAAATACAGTAATAATATTATTTGGTGAGAGCCTTGATAAGGTAGCTAACATCAGGGATGTATACCCCACAATGCATTGTGACAGTTGCGAGCAGATAAAGACAAAATACCAATTGAAGAGTCTAAGATCTCTTTCAAATAAGAAAGGTTTTGATGTAATGATGGCCACGATTTTAGAACACTCTCAATTGGATATACCCACAGATGACAGAGAACAGCTAATTCTTTGTACAGGTTGGAAAGAGGATGTCATAGATTCATTCTCTGTCTGTGATTATTGTGCTTGAAAAATGTTGAAAAGTAAGGAGAATATCCGATCCGTATTAAATAACCTTCATGTCGACTGTACACCGGAATGCATAAAGTCTTCAAATAATTTTGAAATGGCAGTGATTCGATTTGTAATGCCTTGTCTTACGCTCGTCAGATTAGGGCAAGTAACTACATTGAAGAGACCTAGAACAGAACTTGTTGACGCTCTTAAGGGTAGAATAGTATATTTACCTGTTGATGTGCAAGCAAATGCAGATATTCAGCCTGAAAAACTTCTTGACATTGATAGTTTTGTAGTCATTGTCAATGGTCAGCCTACTTACAACAAGAATGTTTGGACTGCACTAATAGATCTGAGAAAATCCGGGTTGCAGCGGTAGCTAGCAACCTAGTAAGAGACGATCACGTCCAATGTTAAGAAATATAAAAACCCCTAACTCCTAAAAAAAGTTACATTAAAGAAGGAACATTTTCCTTAATGATTAATATTAGACATAAATTAAAATCTTGTTTGGGGTAAAAGACCAGTGATTAGATTTTAAACCATTATTACTTTCTGAAAAATTAGGGCCCGACCGGATTCGAACCGGTGACCTATCGATCTGCAGTCGATTGCTCTACCTCTGAGCTACGAACCCATGTTGTTAAGAGAGAATTAAAGATGTTTACATGAATATTAGATATAGATCAAATTACAGTAGAGAACAAACTTCAAGCCCATAGTAACTAAAATAAGATTATAATTAATGTTAAAGATTGATAAATGACATTTGTTTTGTGAGGAGGAATTAGCAACAATACTAAAAGGATCAAAGAACAATAAGGCTCCAGATGCTGATAGGGTGGTAAATGTGTTTCTTAAATATGGTGGCTCTGAGGTTTGAAATAAGCTGCTGGAGATTATTAATATGATTTTTGAAATAGGGGAAGTACCTAGCGATTTTAGGAAAACCTAAATTAAGCCACTTTATAAGAAAGGTGATAAAAGTGAGTGTGGTAATTATCGAGGCATTAGTCTGGTCTCTGTAGGTAGTAAATTACTTAGTAATATGATACTTTTTAGACTGAGAGATGCTGTAGACAAAGTTTAAGAGAAGAGCAGTGCGGTTTTAGAAAAGGTAGAGGATGTATCAACCAAATTTTCACTGTTTGTCTAATAATTGAGAAGTGCCTGAGTTTTCAAATTATAATAAAGAACGAATACAGAGTTGTAAAGATACAAAGGGTATGCTTGTATATTATCTGGGTTGCATTTATTTACATTAAAATTACATTAAGGAACGAACTTCAGCTCATAGTAACTAAAATAAGATTATAATTTAAGACTCAAACAAGTGATTTGTTTTCTTTGGTATAAATTACAGTAAAGAACAAATTCCAGCCCATAGTAACTAAAATTGGATTACAATTAATCCGGGTTGCAGCGGTAGCCAGCAACCTAGTAAGAGACGATCACGTCCAATGTTAAGATATATATATAAACCCATAACTCCTAAGAAAAAGGTCAGATCAAAACAAAAAGTATACCATTAGAACCGCCATGTCTGAAAAACCTGTATAGGAAAATTTTTGTCACTTTGCTTGAACAGCAAGGGAAATATATTGGCTTGAAAATCAAGAAAATTGACTTTAACCACGTTATTCTCCACAAACGGTATATTTTTTTCTTTCTCTTTTTTTTCTTTTCCACAGATAGCTTGGAACTGGAACATCGTAGAGAGTTGTTCAATAGCTCATTTTAAAGGAAATTAATTGGGTTAAAAATCTTTTGTAACTAAAATAAAATATTTCTAAAAGAGATTAAATTTTAACACTAAAACTGCATTTTTTACGTCTTTTCATATTGCAGTCTTTTCAAAGATATATGATTTTTTTTACATAAATCATAATCGTATATACCAGCGGTAAGATTTGAACCCACGCCTCCGAAGAGACTGGTGGCTAACAACAGCGCCTTTGACCACTCGGCCACGCTGCTCTCATAACTATATATGTGAATCCGGGTTGCAGCAGTAGCTAGCAGCCTACTAAGAGACGATCAGTCCAATGCTAAGAAATATAAAAACCCAGAACTCCAAAAAATAGAGTCAGATCAAAACAAAAGTACATCATTAGAACCACCTAGTCTGAAACCCTACTAGATAAATAATGAATGTCGTCATAGTTTTATTAGAGCTCTGACGTGAATAGAAAAATTATAATAAAGAACGACCTCTTGCCTATACTAAATTTTATAGGCCAATTAACTATAGTATAGGCTATTAAGGCTGCAGCGGTAGCTAGCAACCTAGTAAGAGACGATCATTACATAAATCATCGATTAGTTATAAATTGGAATTATGTAAGTTTCATTGGTACCATGACTGCAGAGATAGCTGAAACCTAGTAGAGAACAGACCACGGCACATACTGGACTTAGTTAATCCGGGTTGCAGCGGTAGCTAGAAACCTAGTAAGAGACGATCACGTCCAATGTTAAGAAATATAAAAACCCATAGTTGCTAAAAAAAGGAGTCAAATCAAAACAAAAAGTACACCATTAGAACCGTCTTACCCCTGTATAGGAAACTTTCTGTCCATTGGCTTGAACAGCAAGGGAAATATATTGGCTTGAATATCAAGAAAAGTGCCAGCTACTACAACAATCTGCCTAAACGGCATATTTTTTTTTTCTTTCTTTCTTTTCCACAGATAGCTTGACACTGGAACATCGTAGAGAGTTGTTCAATGGCTAATTTTAAAGGAAATTAATTAGGTTAAAAATCTTTAGTAATTAAAATTAATTATTTCTAAGAGAGAATAAATTTTTCCACAAAAAACTGCATTTTTGATGTCTTTTCATACTTCAGTCTTTTCAAAGATATTTGATTTTTGTAAATATAAATCATAATTATAATAAAGAATGAACTCTCACTAATACTAACTCACATTTTTAATATGTTCCGCGTTGCTATGGTAGTTACATTAAAAGGAAATCGTTGGAATAACAAACCACTGCATAGCCTACATTGGACTTAGCTAGCTACCTGATTCTTTGAGAGTCGTCTCTTACTACTCCAGAGAAGAAAAAGCCGTAGGCTTTTTCCTGTTTTTACATTAAAAGACGATCACTGAAATTAAAAACCATTCCATACATTGGTTATCCGGGTTGCATCGGTAGCTAGCAACCTAGTAAGAGACGATCACGTCCAATGTTAAGAAATATAAAAACCCATAGCTCCTAAAAAAGGAGTCAGACCAAAACAAAAAGTACACCATTAGAACCGCCTTGTCCGAAACCCCCTGTATAGGAAACTTTCTGTCATTTCGGTTGAACAGCAAGGGAAATATATTGGCTTGAAAATAAAAAAAATTGACTTTAACCACGTTATTCTCCACAAACGGCATTTCATTAAGGAACGAACTGTAGCCCCTAGTAACTGAAGTAATAAAAGGATTCCTAATATACATTGTTATTTTAATTATATTCCTTAATAAATCATCTGGGTATTAGCGTTTCTTTTAGAAACGCTTTACGGTTAAACGGTTCTTTTAGTTCTACTGAATATTTGGCAAAAAATTCTCTGTGTAGTAGAACAAACTGTCCTGAAAAGTACGAGACAACTATTGAAAAATGCTCTAAAACTAGGTCTGACAAGGAAATTATGATGGCTGAAGTCACCTATAACAATCTGAGTAAACATTCAAAACCAAAAATTGGGCAGCAGGTTACTTGGCAATGTCACCCTGATATCTGCAAGCTCTATCCGACGGATATTGAATTATGTCAAATTCTTTTTGATATCCTTGAAAATAATATAGCATTAAAATTTTCAACTGACAAAGTGGTTCATTTCTACCTTGGCGGCTTGGATTATTGTGAAATCAATTACAGGGACACAAGAAAGCATGGGCATTCGTTATACTGTAGCCCAAATGAGGGATGTCAGAGCTATTTGCGTTCTCTAAGGGCACTAGCTCCACATTTTTTACATTAAGGGACGATCATTGCAATACCAAACCATTGCAGACTTTGGACTTAGTTAGCTACTTGATTGTTTGAGGTTCGTCTCTTACTATTTCAAAGAAGAAAAAGCCATAGGCTTTTTCCTGTTTGTTATAATATAGAACGACCTCTTTTGCCTATACTAAATTTTTTACGCCACTTAATTATAGTATAGGTTAGTAATTCAACAGATAGCTAGGCACTGGAACATCGTAGAGAGTTGTTAAATGGCTCATTTTAAAGGAAATTAATGGGGTTAAAAACCTTTTGTAATTAAAACAAATTATTTGTATTACATTAAGAAATTTTAATTATATTCCTTAAGAAATCATCATAAGTAAAAATTTCCCATATTATCCGGGTTGCAGCGTTAGCTAGCAACCTTCCGGGTTGCAGCGTTAGCTAGCAACCTAGTAAGAGACGATCACGTCGAATGTTAAGAAATATAAGAACCCCTAACTCCTGAGAAAAGAGTCAGATCAAAACAAAAATTACACCATTAGAACCACCTTGTACAAAACCCCTATTAAGGAAACTTATCACTCTTTGGCTTGAATAACAAAGAAAATATATTGGCTTGAAAATCACGAAAATTGACTTTAACCACGTTATTCTCCACACACGGGATATTTTTTTCTTTCCGCTTGATTTTTCTCCTCAACTAGCTGGGCACTGGAAAATCATAGAGAGCTGTATAATAGCTCATTTTAAAGGAAATTGCAACATCTAGTCACTTATGTAATTAAAAATAAAATACTTTTTAAAGTAGAATCAATTTTGTCAAAAAAATTGCATTTTTGATGTATTTTCATACTGCAGTCTTTTCAATTACAGTAAAGAACGATCTCTCTCCCATAGTAACTGATATGTTACAAAAAATAATGATACCTAGCCCATGTTAACTGAAATATAGTAAAGAACGAACTTCAGTGCATAGTAACTAAAACAAGATTATAATTAGCTTTGGTATAAAATACTGTCAGCGATGGGATTCGATCCCATGCCTCCGAATTGAAGAGTGGCTAACACCAGCACCTTAAACCGCTCGACCACGCTGCCTCACATAACTATGCCGTTATAAACGCCATAATACTCTAAATTAAAACACTAAACTAAAACTTAAACTCTTCGATGTGTTTTGCTATCAGGCCACCTTTCTATGAAGCTGTTAATGGATATGATGCTATAGAAAAACCAAAAACTCTAAGATCATTTAGTTTTTAGTTGAGAATCTCTAAAACTTTTATGTAAATTGCAAAAATACTGTATATCCGGGTTGCAGCGGTAGCTAGCAACCTAGTAAGAGACGATCACGTCCAATGTTAAGAAATGTAAAAACCTATAGTTCCTAAAAATTACAATAAAGAACGACACCTTGCCCATGTTAACTGAAACATAAATAGGGATTATGTAATTTCCAATAGTATCATGGCTGTAGAGATGGCTGAAACCTAGTTATAATAAAAAACCATCATTGGAATAACAAAAAATTGCATATCTTTGGAATTAGCTAGCTACTTGATTATTTGAGACTCGTCTCTTATTAGGGTTGCAGCGGTAGCTAGCAACCTAGTAAGAGACGATCACGTCCAATGTTAAGTAATATAAAAACCCATAATTCCTAAAAAAAAGAGTCAGATCAAAACAAAAAGTAGACCATTAGAATCGCCTTGTCCGAAATTCCTATAAGGGATCCGGGTTGCAGCGGTAGCTAGCAACCTAGTAAGAGACGATCACGTCCAATGATAAGAAATATAAAAACCCCTAGTTCCTAAAAAATTTATAATAAAGAACGACCTCTTTCCTATACTAAATTTTATAGGCCACTTAACTATAGTAAAGGTTAGTAAATTTTACCTAAAAGACTGATAGTGTTCATCCAGGTTGCAGCAGTAGCTAGCAACCTAGTAAGAGACGATCACGTCCAATGTTAAGAAATATAAAAAACAAATAGCTCCAAAAAAAGGAGTCAGATCAAAACAAAAAGTACACCATTAGAACCACCTTTTCCAAAATCCCTATATAGGAAACTTTCTGTCCCTTGGCTTGAACAGCAAGGGAAATATATTGGCTTGAAAATCAAGAAAATTGGCAGCTACTACAACATTCTGCCTAAACGGAATATTTTTTTTCCTTTTCCACAGATAGCTTGGCACTGGAACATCGTAGAGAGTTGTTCAATGGCTCATTTTAAAGAAAATTAATTGGGTTACAAATCTTTTGTAACTAAAATAAATTATTTCTAAAAGAGAATAAATTTTTCCACTAAAAACTGCATTTTTTATGTCTTTTCATACTGCAGTCTATTCAAAGATATTTGATTTTTGTACATAAATCATAATCGTATACCAGCGGTAAGATTTGAACCCATGCCTCCGAAGAGACTGGTGGCTAACACCAGCGCCTTGGACCACTCGGCCAGGCTGCCTCTCATAACTATATATGTGAATCAGGGATGCAGCAGTAGCTAGTAACCTAATGAGAGACGATCAGTGCAATGCTAAGAAATATAAAAACTCAGAACACCTAAATATAGAGTCAGATCAAAACAAAAGTACATCATTAGGACCACCTTGTCTGAAACCCTACTAGATAAATAATGATTGTCACCATAGTTTTATTAGAGCTATGACGTGAATAGAAAAACACGACATTATTTGTTATTTCTGAAGACGTCAAGAAATAATATTATTACGCCATGATGCATGAAATATAATTACTATATAAAAAGCGACAAAGATGTAAATGGTCTCATTCATGATTACATAATGGTTAAATCAAAGCAAGCTACACGCAAGTTAAAAAAACAATTCCGGGTTGCAGCGGTAGCTAGCAACCTAATAAGAGATGATGAAGTCCAATTTTAAGAAATATAAAAACCCATAACTCCTGAAAAGAGATTCGGATCAAAACAAAAAGTACACCAATAGAACCACCTTGTCCGAAACCCCTATAAAAGAAACTTACAACCCTTTGGCTTGAATGACAAATAAAATATATTGACTTGAAAATCAGAAAAACTGACTTTAACCACGTTATTCTCCACAAACGTGATATTTTTTCTTTCCGCCTTTTTTTTCTCTTCAGCTAGCTGGGCACTGGAAAATCATAGAGAGCTCTATAATAGCTCATTTTAAAGGAAATTGCTATATCTAAGTCAGTTTTGTTACATTAAAAGACGATCATTGGAATAACAAACAATTGCATACATTGTTTACAGTAAAGAACAATCTCTCGCCCATAGTAACTGATATTCGACTGTAATCGGAGACTTTAAATTATATCCAGGTCGCAGCGGTAGCTAGCAATCCGGGTTGCAGCAGTAGCTAGCAACCTAGTAAGAGACGATCACGTCCAATGTTAAGAAATATAAAAACCCCTAACTCCTAAAAAAAGAGTCAAATCAAAACAAAAAGTACACCATTAGAACCGCCTTGTTTGAAATCCCTACAAAGGAAACCTACTGCCCTTTGGCTTGAATAACAAAGAAATTATGTTGGCTTGAAAATCAAGAAAATTGACTTTAACCACGCTATTCTCCACAAACGGGATACTTTTTTCTTTCTTCTTCTTCTTTTCTTCCACAGATAGCTTGGCACTGGAACATCTTAGAGAGTTGTTCAATCCGGGTTGCAGCGGTAGCTAGCAACCTAGTAAGAGACGATCACGTCCAATGTTAAGAAATATAAAACCCCATAGTTCCTAACAAAGGAGTCAGATCAAAATAAAAAGTACACCATTAGAACCGCCTTTTCCGAAACTCCTGTATAGGAAACTTTCTGTCCCTTGGCTTGAACAGCAAGGGAAATATATTGGCTTGAAAATCAAGAAAAGTGGCAGCTACAACATTCTGCCTAAACGGGATATTTTTTTTCTTTTTTTCTTTTGTATCCAGAGATAGCTTGGCACTGGAACATCGTAGAGGGTTGTTCAATAGCTCATTTTAAAGGAAATTAATTTGGTTAAAAATCTATAGTAACTAAAATAAATTATTTATAAAAGAGAATAAATTTTTCCACCAAAAAATGCATTTTTGATGTCTTTTCACACTGCAATCTTTCAAACATAATCGTATACCAGCAGTAGGATTTGAACCCACGCCTCCGAAAAGACTGGTGGCTAACACCAGTGCCTTGGACCACTCGGCCAGGTTGCCTCTCATAAATAAATATATATGTGAATTTGGGTTGCAGCAGTAGCTAGCAACCTAGTAAGAGACGATCAGTCCAATGCTAAGAAATATAAAAACCCAAAACTCCTAAAAATAGAGTCGGATCAAAACAAAAGTACATCATTAGAATTACCTTGTCTGAAACTCTACTAGATAAATAATGAATGTCATCATAGTTTTATATTAGAGCTATTACGTGAATAGAAAAACACGAAATTTTATTGTTGATTCTGAAGACGTCATGAAATAATACCATTGCGCCATGACATCATGAAATAAAATCATTACGCCGTGACATCATAATTAGTATATAAGAAAAGTCAAAACTGTAAATTCTCTCATTCTGGATTAGATAATGGTTAGATCAAAGCAAGCTATACGCAAGTTGAAAAAATAGTACTACAAAAACAACAGAGATAGTAACTTGAAAAGAAAAAAGCAAAGGTATTCAACCGACCAGGCGTATCGAGAAGTAATATTTGAGAGAGCAAAACAAAGGTATTCAATCGACCAGGCGTATCGAGAAGTAATAATTGAGAGAGCAAAACAAAACAGCAAGATGTGTTATCACAATGATGTAGTTTATAGACATGCAAAATTGAGACAGCCAAACAAAAGATCAAGGAACGGTATGGTAATGATGAAGATTACAGAGAAGCAACAATTGAGCAGGCTAGACAAAAGAGCAAGGAATGGTATGATAATGATAAAGATTACCGAAACAAACATAAGAAAAAAGTTGCTACCAGAATAATGGGTAGATACTGGGGTGACAAAAGCTATAATGAAAAAATTAAATTCTCTGCGAGGTTGTACCGAAGAACGCATAAGGACAAATGGAAAAATTACATTCAGAAATACAAGAAGATGGCAAAAATGCAGGCTGATCTTTGTAAATTGAGAAACATTTTACGCATGTTTTATCGGGATCACGAAAAGTATTCAAAATTACAGATTAAAATTCTCTTTGAAAGAGAAGATGCTGTTGAAAAGTCGGCTAGAAATTCTTTGGCAAAGCTTCATAGTAATATTAAAAAGAAATGTTGTCAGTTTAACGAAAAGCTTCCAAGGTATGGATTGGCAACTGCGGAACAGTTTATAGATGCAATGGAAAATGTTCGACAACACAGTGAATATACGGAGGCGTACTTCTTAGAGAATTCGTATATTAATTTTGGAAGGAGCAATCGCAGTTTATGTAGCAGCAATAAAAATATATATACAAGCATACCTATCAACAGCGAAGGAAAAGCAATGTTTTTCAATTATGGCGAAAACGAGCCTGTTAGGGTTATTAGTAAATGTGTTTGTAAGACTATTGATTTAGAACAAATTCCTGGAACACCGACTCAAGAAAAAAGCATTTCTAACTGTGTTTTAAACAGTTCTTTTAGTTCTACTGAATATTTGGCAAAAAATGCTTTGTGTAGTAGAACAAACTGTCCTGAAAAGTACGAGACAACTATTGAAAAATGCTCTAAAACTAGATCTGACAAGGAAATTATGATGGCTGAAGTCACCTATAACAATCTGAGTTAACATTCAAAACCAAAAATTGGGCAGCAGGTTACTTGGCAATGTCACCCTGATATCTGCAAGCTCTATCCGACGGATATTGAGTTATGTCAAATTCTTTTTGATATCCTTGAAAATAATATAGCATTAAAATTTTCAACTGACAAAGTGGTTAATTTCTACCTGGGCGGCTTGGTTACAGTAAGGAACGAACTTCAGCCCTTAGTAACTAAACTAAGCTTATAATTTAAGACTCAAACAAGTAATTTGTTTGCTTTAGTATAAAATGGTGGCAGTGGTGGGATCCAAACCCAGGCCTCCAAAGAGACTGTTGACTAACACCAACGCCTTAGACCGCTCGGCTACGCTGTCTCACCTAACTGTGTGAATAATACGTATAGTGAAAAAAATTATTACCCAGTTTTATATTTACAGCATTAGAAAATTACTTAGTAATTAAAGGAGGGATCATATTGACCCAGAGAGCCTGGAATTTTGCGAGAGGGATTTTTTGAGTGGAAATTAAAAGTTCTAGTGCCTTTCTTAATAAAGAAAAAATAAAATAATTTTTTACAAAAAACTGCATTTTCGATGTCTTTTCATACTGCAGTCTTTTCAGAGATAAGTGATTTTTTAAAAGCAATCGTAACCATATACGAAGTAATAAGTGACGTGACGTAATATCTAACACTGATTCTGTACTAATAACTATATATGCCGTAATGAGTGACGTTACGTAAAAATGGAAAAAAATCAATTGTTATTTTATTTTAATTTTCAGTTCAGAATCGCTAGTTATAAACTGCATAAAATATTTATGGTATCTGAACATTAATTTTGCTGAAACAAGCAGGCTCTTAAAGAACCAATTTTAAATAGTTTCTGTTATACTTAAAGTCAGGTTGCAGTGGTAGCTAGCAACCTAGTTTTACAGTAAAGAACAAACTTCCAGCCAATAGTAACTAAAATAAGATTATATAATTTAAGACTCAAACAAGTAATTTGCTTGCTTTGGTATAAAATACTACAAGCGGTAAGATTTGAACCCGCGCCTCCGAAGAGACTGGTAAATAACACCAGAGCATTGGACCACTCGGCCGTGCTGCCTCTCATAACTATGTGAATCCAGGTTGCAGCGGTAGCTAGCAACCTAGTAAGAGACCATCACGTCCAATGTTAAGATGTATAAAAACCCATAACTCCTAAAAAAAAATTCAGATCAATACGGGCTGCAGCGGTAGCTAGCAACCTAGTATCCGGGTTGTCCGGGTTGCAGCGGTAGCTAGCAACCTAGTAAGAGACCATCACGTCCAATGTTAAGAAATATAAAAACCCCTAACTCCTAAAAAAAGAGTTTCATCAAGTTTAGTTATACCCATCAAAGGTTACGAGCCTGAGAATAGTTGCCAATATTTTCGAAAAAAGGGAAAAACACCCCTAAAATCATAGAATCTTAATGAAAATCCCAACATATTATTCAGCATATTAGAGAACCTTACTGAAGAGGTTTCAAGCTCTTATCTGCAAAAACGTTTAATTTTGTATTTTTTGTCCGAAGAAAGATCACAGATGCGTGTTTATTTGCCTTTTTTTATTATTTTTACAATAAAAGACGATCATTGGAATAACAAACCATTGCATACCTTGAACTTAGTCAGCTACTTAATTTTGAGATTCGTCTCTTACTATTTCAAAGAAGAAAAAGCCCTGGTATTTTCCTGTTTGTAATCAGTTTATTTCCGGGTTGCAGCAGTAGCTAGCAACCTAGTAAGAGACGATAACGCCCCTTAGTAAATACTAAAGTGACCCATAACTCCTAAAAAAAGATTCAGATCAAAACAAAAAGTACACTATTAGAACGGCCTTGTCCAAAACTTATTTATAGCAAACTTACCGTTCTTTGGCTTGAATAACAAAGAAAATATATTGGCATGAAAATAAAAAAAATTGACTTTTTCTTTCTTCTCAGCTAGCTGGGCACTGGAAAATCAGAGAGCTGTATAATAGCTCATTTTAAAGGAAATTGCTACATCTAGTGCCTTTTGTAATTAAAAATAAAATACTTTTTAAAGTAGAATCAATTTTGTCAAAAAAAAGCATTTTTGATATATTTTCATCTTTTCAAAGATATTTGAATTTTGAAGCAATCAAACAGTTCATGGTAATGAACTCTATAGTAATAATAGCTAATTGTCTCAATAGAAACCGAAACTCTAAAGAACGAAACTTTGATACCAATAGATACATCAAAGCAAACAGTTCGTGATAACGAACCTTATGTTGTATAGTAAGATTCAAACTAGAGCAATACCTGACAATTTTTGAATTAGTTTTGTTTTTACATTAAAAGACGATCATTGGAATAAAAACTTATTGCATACATTGGACTTAGTTGCAATTAATCGTTTAAAATTCGTCTCTTACCATTTCAAAGAAGAAAAACCCTTAGGCTTTTTCCTGTTTGTAATTATAGTAAACAACGATTTGAAAATTATAATAAAGAACGACTACAACATTCTGCCTAAACGGGATATTTTTTCTTTCTTTTTTTTCCACAGATAGCTTAGCACTGGAACATCGTAGATCCGGGTTACAGCGTTAGCTAGCAACCTAGTAAGAGACAATCACGTCCAATGTTAAGAAATGTAAAAACCCATAGTTCCTAAAAAAGGAGTCAGATCAAAACAAAAATGTACACCATTAAAACCGCCTTGTCCGAAACCCCTGTATAGGAAACTTTCTGTCATTTGGCTGGAACAGCAAGGGAAATATATTGGCTTGAAAATCAAGAAAAGTGGCAGCTACTACAACATTCTGCCTAAACGGGATATTTTTTTCTTTCTTTCTTGTTATCCAGAGATAGCTTTGCACTGGAACATCGTAGAAAGTTGTTCAATGGCTCATTTTAACATTGTAATTTTAACAAATTACACCATTAGAACCGCCTTGTCGAAAATCCCTATAAAGGAAACTTAGCGCCCTTTGGCTTGAATAACAAAGAAAATATATTGGCTTGAAAATGAAGAAAATTGACTTTAACCACGTTATTCTCCACAAACGGGATATTTTTTCTTTTCGCTTTTTTTTCTCCTCGGCTAGCTGGGCACTGGAAAATCATAGAGAGCTGTATAACAGCTCATTTTAAAGGAAATTGCAACATCTAGTCACTTTTGTAATTAAAAATAAAATACTTTTTAAAGTATTTTATTTTTAATTACAAAAGTAACTAATTTTGCAGAAAATTGTACCTTCTTTACTGAGTTACCTGTAGTTTTTATAAAATCATATTACTTTCATAACAACATTTTTTACTATCCGAGTTGAAGCGGTAGCTAGCAACCTAGTAAGAGACGATCGCATCCAATGCTAAGAAATAAAAAAACCCATAGTTCCTAAAAAAGGTTTACATTAAAAGACGATCACTGAAATAACAAACCATTCCATAGATTGGACTTAGTTAGCTACTTGATTGTTTGAGTTTCGTCTCTTACTATTTAAAAGAAGAAAAAGCCGTAGGCTTTTTCCTGTTTGTATTTATAGTTAAAAAACGAACTCAAGTCCAAAGAAACTGAACACTGTGGTTCATTCATATTATTTTCATTATTTTAGCTAGAATGTAAATCAACAAGTTTCTTTTTTAAATTTTAAATTGAAATTATAATAAAGAACGACCTCTTGCCTATACTAAATTTTATACGCCACTTAATTATAGTATAGCATAGCAATTCAAAATGCTTGGCACTGGAACATCTTAGAGAGTTGTTCAATGGCTCATTTTAAAGGAAATTAATGAGGTTAAAAACCTTTTGAAATTAAAACAAATTATTTTTATTACATTAAGAAATTTTATTTATAATTCCTTAAGAAATCATCATAAGTAAAAATTACATAAAAGCTCGATCGAAAAGTGGCGGCTACAACAATATACTGCCTAAACGGCATATTTTTTCTTTCTTTTTTCTTTGACAATAAAAGACGAACACTGAAATAACAATTATATCCGGGTTGCAGCGGTAGCTAGCAACCTAGTAAGAGACGATCACGTCCAATGTTAAGAAATATAAAAACCCCTAACTCCTGAGAAAAGAGGCAGATCAAAACAAAAAGTACACCATTAGAACCACCTTGTTCAAAAACCCTATAAAGGAAACTTACCGTCCTTTGGCTTGAATAACAAAGAAAATATATTGGCTTGAAAATCTAGAAAATTGACTTCAACCACGTTATTCTCCGCAAACAGGATATTTTTTTCTTTCCGCTTAATTTTCCTCCTCATTATAATAAAGAACAACCTCTTACCTATACTAAATTTTATACGCAACTTAATTATAGAATAGGTTAGTAATTCAACAGATAGCATGGCACAGCAACATTGTAGAGAGTTGTTCAATGGCTCATTTTGAAGGAAATTAATGGGGTTAAAAACCTTTTGTAATTAAAACAAATTATTTTTATTACATTAAGAAATTTTATATGTTCCTTAAGAAATCATCATAAGTAAAAATTTCCCCTACAGATATAATAAAGATCAAACTCTTCCCTATACTAACTTGCATACGCAACTTCACTATAGTTAAGATTACAGTATTTATATTTTTACATTAAAAGACGATCACTGAAATAACAAACCATTCCATACATTGGACTTAGTTAGCTACTTGATTGTTTGAGTTTCGTCTCTTACTATTTAAAAGAAGAAAAAGCCGTAGGCTTTTTCCTGTTTGTATTTATAGTTAAAAAACGAACTCAATTCCAAAGAAACTGAACACTGTGGTTCTTTCATATTATCTTCATTATTTTAACTAGAATGTAATTATAGTAAAGAACGACCTCTTGTCTATGCTAAATTTTATAGGCAACTTAACTATAGTATAGGCTAGTACAGTTATATTTAAAGTCAATATATAAAAAATTATAATAAAGATTACATAAAGTATCGATGTGGTTCATTATAAATTATATACCGGGAGTCAAACCCGGACCTGCTACATGAAAGCCACCTATCCTACCCGCTAGACCATATGGGACTATATCTTTAATACATTCCGGTTTTTAATGGTAGTTACATTAAAAGACAATCGTTGGAATAATAAACCATTGCATACATTGGACTTAGTTAGCTGCCTGATTCTTTGAGAGTCTGTTTGTTTACAGTAAAGAACGAACTTCCAGCCCATACTAACAAAAATAAGATTATATTTAATTTTTAATGTTAAAGAACGAACTGCTTCCTATAGTAAATGATCAATTTTTTAGTGAATCCGGGTTGCTGCGGTAGCTAGCAACCTAGTAAGAGACGATCACGTCCAATGTTAAGAAATATAAAAACCCATAGCTCCTAAAAAAGGAGTCAGATCAAAACAACAAGCACACATTAGAACCGCCTTATCCGAAACCCCTGTATAGTAAACTTTCTGTCCCTTGGCTTGAACACCAAGGTAAATATATTGGCTTGAAAATAAAAAATCCGGGTTGCAGCGGTAGCTAGCAACCTAGTAAGAGACGATCACGTCAAATGTTAAGAAATATAAAAACCCATAGTTCCTAACAGAGGCGTCAGATCAAAACAAAAAGTACACCATTAGAACCGCCTTGTCCGAAACCCCTGTATAGGAAACTTTCTGTCCCTTGGCTTGAACAGCAAGGGAAATATATTGGCTTGAAAATCAAGAAAAGTGGCAGCTACTACAACATTCTGCCTAAACGGGATATTTTTTTCTTTTTTTTCTTTTTTTATTTTCCACAGATAGTTTGGCACTGGAACATCGTAGAGGGTTGTTCAATAGCTCCTTTTAAAGGAAATTAATTGGGTTAAAAATCTTTAGTAACTAAAATAGATTATTTCTAAAAGAGAATAAATTTTTCCACCAATCCGGGTTGCAGCGGTAGCTAGCAACCTAGTAAGAGACAATCACCTCCAATGTAAAGAAATATAAAACCCCCCAACTCCTAAAAACAGAGTCAGATCAAAACAAAAAGTACACCATTAGAACCGCCTTGTCCGAAACCTCTATAAAGGAAACTTACCGCCCTTTGGCTTGAATAACAAAGAAAATATATTGGCTTGAAAATCAAGCAAATTGACTTTTACCACGTTATTCTCCACAAACGGGATATTTTTCTTTCCGCTTGATTTTTCTTCTCAGCTAGCTGGGCACTGGAAAATCATAGAGAGCTGTATAATAGCTCATTTTAATGAAAATTGCAACATCTAGTGCCTTTTGTAATTAAAAATAAAATACTTTTTAAATTAGAATCAATTTTGTCAAAAAAAATTAGCATTTTTGATGTATTTTCATGCTGCAGTCTTTTCAAAGATATTTGAATTTTGAAGCAATCTAACAGTTCATGGTAATGAACTCTATAGTAATAATAGCTACTTGTCTCAATAGTAACCGAAACTCCTGGAAGCAAAATTTTCTTTTTTGGCTTAATCGCTAAAATTATTATGTAAACTGCAAAAATATCTATGATGCCTAATCAGTAATAGAAATTTCTTAATTTAAACAACAAAAATACATAAAAATTTTATAATTAGTTTTACTTTTTGTCTCCTGGAAGAAAATTTTTTTTCATCTTAGTTCAAAGTTATTATTGTATCCTAGAACCAAACTTTTTTTGGTTTGTAACCCGTAAAGTACGTATCTCCATATTATTGTCTTATAATTGCAATTATTTTAGTTTTCAGTCCAGAATCGCTAAACTTATTATGTAAACTGCAAAAATACTTATGGTGTCTAACCAATAATACTAATTTTGTAATTCAAACAAGATAAATACCTGAAAATTTAAATTTTTTTTTTATGCTAGGTTTTAGATACTCGACACGGGGTATTGTGTACTTAATAATTTTAAACCTTGAAAAAATATGGTCTCGCTTGAAAAGAAAAAAAGAAAGAATAACCAAAAAAACTATCAAAATAGAGCAATCCAAATTTCTACTAATAAAAAACTTTACTACACGAAAAATAAAGCTAACATCCTGAAATATAAGAAAAGTTTATTTAAAAGAGATAGAAATGCCACCGAACGCAATAAAGCTCGAGAACGCGTAAGGATTGCTACTAAGATGTCTGGTGATCCAGAATTTAAGAAAATGAAATATGACAGAGCAAAACAGAGGTCAGGGATCAGGGGTATCGAGAAGGGAAAATTGAGACAGCCAAACAAAAGAGCAAGGAACGGTATGATAACGATATAGATTACCGAAACAAACATAAGAAAAAAGTTGCTACCAGAATAATGGGTAGATATTGGGGTGACAAAAGCTATAATGAAAAAACTAAATTCTCTGCGAGGTTGTACCGAAGAACGCATAAGGACAAAGGGACAAATTACATTCAGAAATACAAAAAGATGGCAAAAATGCAGGCTGATCTTTGTAAATTGAGAAACATTTTACGCATGTTTTATCGAGATCACGAAAAGTATTCAAAATTACAGATTAAAATTCTCTTTGAAAGAGCGGATGCTGTTGAAAAGTCGGCTAGAAATGCTTTGGCAAAGCTTCATAGCAATATCCAAAAGAAATGTTGTCAGTTTAATGAAAAGCTTCCAAGGTATGGACTGGAAACTGCGGAACAGTTTATAGATACAATGGAAAATGTTCGACAACACAGTGGATATACAGAGGCGTACTTCTTAGAAAGTTCGTATATTAATTTTGGAAGGAGCAATTGCAGTTTATGTAGCAGCAATAAAAATATATATACAAGCATACCTATCAACAGTGAAGGAAAAGCAATATTTTTCAATTATGGCGAAAACGAGCCTGTTAGGGTTATTAGTATATGTGTTTGTAAGACTAATGATTTAGAACAAATTCCTGGAACACCGACTCAAGGAAAAAGTATTTCCAACTGTGTTTTAAACAGTTATTTTAGTTCTACTGAATATTTGACAAAAAATGCTCTGTGTAGTAGAACAAACTGTCTTGAAAAGTACAAGACAACTATCGAAAAATGCTCTGAATCTAGATCTGACGAGGAAATTATGATGGCTGGAGTCACCTATAACAATCTGAGTAAACATTCAAAACCAAAACTTGGGCAGCAGTTTACTTGGCAATTTCACCCTGATATCTGCAAGCTCTATCCGACGGATATTGAATTATGTCAAATTCTTTTTGATATCCTTGAAAATAATATAGCATTAAAATTTTCAACTGACAAAGTGGTTAATTTCTACCTTGGCGGCTTGGATTATTGTGAAATCAATTACAGGGACACAAGAAAGCATGGGCATTCGTTATACTGTAGCCCAAATGAGGGATGTCAGAGCTATTTGCGTTCTCTAAGGGCACTAACTCCACATTTTCCTGTCTTGACCTGTTTCCTTAATAGCGTATATAAGGCAGTATCAAAATCTAAGATTATACAACATATTAATATACTAAAAGTCGAGGGCTCGTACAAGGAACTAAGTCATTATATAGAAGAAGTGTCAAGTAGACTCTTTCGTAATAAAAGTCAAGACTTCATCTACGGTGACAGCAATTTTAGAGTTTATTTGGATGAAAATACAATAATAAAATAATTTGGTGAGAGCCTTGATAAGGTAGCTAACATCAGGGATGTATACCCCACAATGTATTGTGACAGTTGCGAGCAGATAAAGATAAAATACCAATTGAAGAGTCTAAGATCCCTGTCAAATAAGAAAGGTTTTGATGTAATGATGGCCACGATTTTAGAACACATACAACAGGACATACCCAAAGATGACAGAGAACAGCTAATTCATTGTACAGGTTGGAAAGAGGATCTGGGTTGCAGCGGTAGCTAGCAACCTAGTAAGAGACGATCACGTCTAATGTTAAGAAATATAATCCGGGTTGCAGTGGTAGCTAGCAGCCTAGTAAGAGACGATCACGTCCAATATTAAGAAATATAAAAACCCATAGTTCCTAAAAAAGGAGTCAGATCAAAACAAAAAGTACACCATTAGAACCGCCTTGTCCGAAACCCCTGTATAGGAAACATTCTGTCCCTTGGCTTGAACAGCAAGGGAAATATATTGGCTTGAAAATCAAGAATATTGACTTTAACCACGTTATTCTCCCCAAACGGGATATTTTTTCTCTTTTCTTTTTTTTTGTATCCAGAGATAGCTTGGCACTGGAACATCGTAGAGGGTTGTTCAATAGCTCATTTTAAAGGAAATTAATTGGGTTAAAAACCTTTTGTAACTAAAATAAATTATTTCTAAAAGAGAATAAATTTTTCTACCAAAAACTGCATTTTCGATGTCTTTTCACACTGCAGTCTTTCAAACATAATCGTATACCAGCGGTAAGATTTGAACCCATGCCTCCGAAGAGACTGGTGGCTAACACCAGTGCCTTGGACCACTCGGCCAGGCTGCCTCTCATAAATAAATATATATGTGAATTTGGGTTGCATTTACAGTAAAGAACGATCGCTCATGCATAGTAACTGATATATGGTGGTTCCAGGGGTAGTTACTTGTGGTTCGTCTCTTACTATTTCAAAGAAGAAAAAGCCGTAGGCTTTTTCCTGCTTGTAATGATATCCGGGTTGCAGCGGTAGCTAGCAACCTAGTAAGAGACGATCACGTCCAATGTTAAGAAATATAAAAACCCCTAACTCCTAACAAAGGAGTCAGATCAAAACAAAAAGTACACCATTAGAACCGCCTTTTCCGAAACCCCTGTATAGTAAAATTTATGTCCCTTGACTTGAACAACAAGAGAAATATATTGGCTTGAAAATCAAGAAAAGTGGCAGCTATTACAACATTCTGCCTAAACGGGATATTTTTTTTTTCTTTTTTCTTTGTTTCCAGAGATAGCTTGGCACTGGAACATCATAGAAAGTTGTTCAATGGCTCATTTTAAAGGAAATTAATTGGGTTAAAAACCTTTTGTAACTAAAATAAATTATTTCTAAAAGAGAATAAATTTTTCCACCAAAAACTGCATTTTTGATGTCTTTTCACACTGCAGTCTTTCAAACATAATCGTATACCAGCGGTAAGATTTGAACCCACGCCTCCGAAGAGACTGGTGGCTAACACCAGTGCCTTGGACCACTCGGCCATGCTGCCTCTCATAAATAATTATATATGTGAATCTGGGTTGCAGCAGTAGTTTACATTAAAAGACGATCACTGAAATAACAAACCATTCCATACATTGGACTTAGCTACTTGATTGTTTGAGTTTCGTCTCTTACTATTTAAAAGAAGAAAAAGCCGTAGGCTTTTTCTTGTTTGTATTTATAGTTAAAAAACGAACTCAGGTCCAAAGAAACTGAACCCTGTGGTTCATTCATATTATCTTCATTATTTTAGCTAAAATATAAATAAGCAAGTTTCTTTTTTAAATTATAATAAAGAACGAATATTTTACCGATTATCTACTAATAACCATATATGACGTAATAAGTGACATGACGTAATATCTAAAACCTATTGTGTACTAATAACCATATATGAATTAATTACCGACGTGACGTAAAAATTGAAAAATTTTATTTTATTTTATTTTCGTTTTTAGTTCAGAATCGCTAAAGTTATAAACTGCAAAAATATTTATGGCGTCTGAACAATAGTCTTAATCTTTTAATTTAGACTACAAAAATACCTGAAAATTTAAAATTTAGTTTAATTTTTTGTTAGGTTCTTGATACTTGATACGTGACATAAACATTCAACTAATGGTTACATAATGGTGTCAATCTAGCAAGCTATACGCAAGTTGATATCCGGGTTGCAGCGGTAGCTAGCAACCTAGTAAGAGACGATCACGTCCAATGTTTTATAATAAAGATCGAACTCTTCCCAATACTAACTTGCATACGCAACTTCACTATAGTTAAGTATACAGTATTTATATTATGCATCATTATAAATTATACAAGGTTCAAATGTTCGAAGATTATAGAGTTAAAAATTTTCGCACACCGGGAATCGAACCCGAGCCTGTTAAGTGAAAGTTAACTATCCTAGCCACTAGACCATATGGAACCATAAAGAAGTATGATTTACGAGCCATATGCATATTATTATTTCACCATACCAATTATAATATTACATTTATCCGGGTTGCAGCGGTAGCTAGCAACCTAGTAAGAGACGATCACGACCAATGTTAAGAAATATAAAAACCCATAGTTCCTGACAAAGGAATCAAATCAAAACAAAAAGTACACCATTAGAACCACCTTGTCCGAAACTCCTGTAGAGTAAACTTTCAGTCCATTGGTTTGAACAGCAAGGGAAATATATAGGCTTGAAAATTAAGAAAAGTGGCAGCTACTACAACATTCTGCCTAAACGGGACATTTTTTTCTTTTTTCTTTCTTTTCCGCAGATAGCTTGGCACTGGAACATCATAGAGAGTTGTTCAATGGCTCATTTTAAAGGACATTAATTGGGTTAGAAACCTTTTGTAACTAAAATAAATTATTTCTAAAAGTGAATAAATTTTTCCACCAAAAACTGCATTTTTGATGTCTGTTCACACTGCAGTATTTCAAACATAATCGTATACCAGCGGTAAGATTTGAACCCACGCCTCCGAAGAGACTGGTGGCTAATACCAGTGCCTTGGACCATTGACCTTAAATATAACTGTACTAGTCTATACTCTAACATCTTGTTTCTTTTAATCTTTCAAATTAGACAATTAATTTGCGATAGCGTCATATAATTTTTTTTAGAATTGTGGAATGATTGCATTAAATCAAAATGATATTCCAAGAGAGATGCAGTACGATATAAATTTTCAAGAGAACAAGTTGCTTTATTCAACAAACATAATTAAAATTTCTCAAGGTACTAAAAACGATTTATTTTAATCAGAAGAAGTTTTAACCCCATGAATTTCCTTTAAAATGAGCCATTGAACAATTCTCTGCGATGTTCCAGTACCAATCTATCTGTTGAATTACTAACATATACTATAAATAAGTGGCGCATAAAATTTAGTATAGGCAAGAGGTCGTTCTTTATTATAATGGAAATTACATAATCCCTATTTATGTTTCAGTTAACATGGGCTGGGTGTCGTTCTTTATTGTAAAACCCGGAAAATCCCATTAATTTCCTTTAAAATGAGCCATTGAACAACTCTCTACGATGTTCCAGTGCCAAGCTATCTGTTGAATTACTAATCTATACTATAATTAAGTGGCGTATAAAATTTAGTATAGGCAAGAGGTCGTTCTTTATTATACTTTATCTGCTCACAACTGTCACAATGCATTGTGGGGTATACATCCCTGATGTTAGCTACCTTATCAAGGCTCTCACCAAATAATTTTATTATTGTATTTTCATCCACAGAAACTCTAATATTGCTATCACCGTAAATGAAGTCTTGACTATTATGACGACAGAGTCTACTTGACACTTCTTCTATGTAATGACTTAGTTCCTTGTACGAACCCCCGACTTTTAGTAGATTAATATGTTGTATAATCTTACATTTTGATACTGCCTTATATACGCTAATAATGAAACAGTTCAAGACAGGAAAATGTGGAGCTAGCGCCCTTAGAGAACGCAAATAGCTCTGACATCCCTCATTTGGGCTACAGTATAACGAATGCCCATGCTTTCTTGTGTCCCTGTAATTGATTTCACAATAATCCAAGCCGCCAAGGTAGAAATTTACCGCTTTGTCAGTTGAAAATTTTAATGCTATATTATTTTCAAGGATATCAAAAAGAATTTGACATAATTCAATATCCGTCGGATACAGCTTGCAGATATCAGGGTGACATTGCCAAGTAACCTGCTGCCCAATTTTTGGTTTTGAATGTTTACTCAGATTGTTATAGGTGACTTCAGCCATCATAATTTCCTTGTCAGATCTAGTTCTAGAGCATGTTTCAATAGTTGTCTCGTACTTTTCAGGACAGTTTGTTCTACTACACAGAGAATTTTTTGCCAAATATTCAGTAGAACTAAACGAACTGTTTAAAACACAGTTAGAAATGCTTTTTTCTTGAGTCGGTGTTCCAGGAATTTGTTCTAAATCATTAGTCTTACAAACACATTTACTAATAACCCTAACAGGCTCGTTTTCGCCATAATTGAAAAACATTGCTTTTCCTTCGCTGTTGATAGGTATGCTTGTATATATATTTTTATTGCTGCTACATAAACTGCAATTGCTCCTTCCAAAATTAATATACGAATTTTCTAAGAAGTACGCCTCCGTATATTCACTGTGTTGTCGAACATTTTCCATTGCATCTATAAACTGTTCCGCAGTTGCCAATCCATACCTTGGAAGCTTTTCGTTAAACTGACAACATTTCTTTTGGATATTACTATGAAGCTTTGCCAAAGAATTTCTAGCCGACTTTTCAACAGCATCCGCTCTTTCAAAGAGAATTTTAATCTTTAATTTTGAATACTTTTCATGATCCCGATAAAACATTCGTAAAATTTTTCTCAATTTACAAAGATCAGCCTTCATTTTTGCCATCTTCTTGTATTTCTGAATGTAATTTTTCCCTTTGTCCTTATGCGTTCTTCGGTACAACCTCGCAGAGAATTTAATTTTTTCATTATAGCTTTTGTCACCCCAGTATCTACCCATTATTCTGGTAGCAACTTTTTTCTTATGTTTGTTTCGGTAATCTTTATCGTTATCATACCGTTCCTTGCTCTTTTGTTTGGCTGTCTCAATTTTTGCATGTCTATAATCCTCATCATTAACATAACACTCCTTGCTGTTTTGTTTGGCTCTCTCAATTTTCGCATCTCGATACGCCTTGTCGGTTGAATACCTTTGCTTTTCTCTTTTCAAGATGTTGTCTCTGTTTTTTGTATAGTAATGTTTTTTTAAATTACGTATAACTCTATTAGAACGCATCTTATTACAAAACAAGAAATAATATTCTTATCTAATTGAAACTTTTTAAGACTCGTATCATGTAGCCATAACCTAACAAAAAATAAAACTAATTTTTAAATTTTCAGGTATTTTGTTAGTTTGATTTAAAAGATTAAAATTATTGCTCATATATCATAAATATTTTTGCAGTTTACATAATAACTTTAGCGATTCTAAACTGAAAAATGAAATATATTAAAAAATTGAATTTTTTGGTCTGAAAATACATAGTAAATTCCACATCGGGTAGTTAGAGCCTAACTAAAAATAAAACTAATTTTAACATTTTCAGGTATTTTTCTAGCTTGAATTGAAATATTCAAACTATTGCTCGGATACCATGGATATTTTGCAGTTTACACAAGCTGCAAAGAACGCATAAGGGCAAAATTAAAAATTATATTCAGAAGTACAAAAACATGGCAACAATGCTGGCTGATCTTAGTAAATTTAGACAAATTTTACGAATTTTTTACCGGGATTACGAAAAATATTCAAAATTAAAGATTAAAATTATCTCTGAAAGAATGGATTTTGTTGAAAAGTCAGCTAGAGATGCTTTCGCAAAACTTCATAGTAATATCCAAAAGAAATGTTGCATGTTTAGTGAAAAGCTTCCAAGGTATGAACTGGCAACTGTGGAACAGTTTATAGATGTAATGGGAAATTTTATAGATCACTGTGAATATATGGAGGCATAATTGTTCTTTACTTAGTTTCAGCTTTAATTCGATGATCCAGACTTTATGTACTAACTACATCCAAAGACTATGACGTCATTGATTAATATTGTATATAAAAAATTAAGTTTTTAGTAAAAAAAATTAATTAAAAAAAAATTAAGTACAAATAGCGCTAGATCTAGAGATTTCCTTTAAAATGAGCCATTGAACAACTCTCTACGATGTTCCAGTGCCAAGCTATCTGTGGAAAAGAAAGAAAGAAAAAAATATCCCGTTTGTGGAGAATAACGTGGTTAAAGTCAATTTTCCTGATTATCAAGCCAATATATTTTCTTTGTTATTCAAGCCGCAGGGCGGTAAGTTTCCTTTATAGGGGTTTCGGACAAGGCGTTTCTAATGGTGTACTTTTTGTTTTGATCTGACTCTGGTTTTAGGAGTTAGTGGTTTTTATATTTCTTAACATTGGACGTGATCGTCTCTTACTAGGTTGCTAGCTACCGCTGCAACCCGGATACAAACAGGAAAAAGCCTACGGCTTTTTCTTCTTTTAAATAGTAAGAGACGAAACTCAAACAATCAAGTAGCTAACTAAGTCCAATGTATGGAATGGTTTGTTATTTCAGTGATCGTCTTTTAATGTAAAAAAATTTAAATACTGTAATCTTAACTATAGTGAAGTTGCGTATAAAAGTTAGTATAGGGAAGAGTTCGATCTTTATTATAAAGTATCTAAAACCTAGCATAAAACAAAACTAATTTTAAAATTTTCAGGTATTTATCTTGTTTGAATTACAAAATTAGTATTATTGGTTAGACACCATAAATATTTTTGCAGTTTACATAATAAGTTTAGTGATTCTGGACTGAAAACTAAAATAATTGCAATTATGAGACAATAATATGGAGATATGTACTTTACGGGTTACAAACCAAAAAAAGCTTGGTTCCAGGATACAATAATAAATTTGAACTGAGATGAAAAAAAAATTTCTTCCAGGAGACAAAAAGCAAAACTAATTTTAGAATTTTCATGTATTTTTGTTGTTTAAATTAAAAAATTACTATTACTGATTAGGTATCATAAATATTTTTGCAGTTTACATAATAATTTTAGCGATTAAGCCAAAAAAGAAAATTTTGGTTCCAGGAGTTTCGGTTACTATTGAGACAAGTAGCTATTATTACTATAGAGTTCATTACATGGACTGTTTTATTGCTTCAAAATTCAAATATCTTTGAAAAGACTGCAGTATGAAAATACATCAAAAATGCAATTTTTTTGACAAAATTGATTCTACTTTAAAAAGTATTTTATTTTTAAATACAAAAGTGACTAGATGTTGCAATTTCCTTTAAAATGAGCTATTATACAGCTCTCTATGATTTTCCAGTGCCCAGCTAGCTGAACAGAAAAAAAAAAGCGGAAAGAAAAAAATATCTCGTTTGTGGAGAATAACGTGGTAAAAGTCAATTTTCTTGATTTTCAAGCCAATATATTTTCTTTGTTATTCAAGCCAAAGGGCGGTAAGTTTCCTTTATAGAGGATTCGGACAAGGCGGTTCTAATGGTGTACTTTTTGTTTTGATCTGACTCTTTTTTTAGGAGTTGGGGGGTTTTATATTTCTTGACATTGGAGGTGATCGTCTCTTACTAGGTTGCTAGCTACCGCTGCAACCCGGATTTTTATATTTCTTAACATTGGACGTGATCGTCTCTTACTAGGTTGCTAGCTACCGCTGCAACCCGGAAATGCTAGCTATCGCTGCAACCCGGAAAAAAAACACATTGTGCCCACATCGTTCTTTACTCAGGCAGTGCTAGCGCGCTGCCTATGATAATAAACTGATTACACACAGGAAGCTTTTTCTTCTTTTAAATAGTAAGAGACGAGTCTCAAATAATCAAGTAGCTAGCTAATTCCAAAGGTATGCAATTTTTGTTATTCCAATGATCGTTTTTTATTGTAACTAGGTTTCAGCCATCTCTACAGCCATGATACTATTGGAAATTACATAATCCCTATTTATGTTTTAGTTAACATGGGCAAGGTGTCGTTCTTTATTGTATATGGACTAAGGTTCGTTCTTTCATGTAAAACTAGCAAAACATTTTTTAAGCCTGATGAAGATTTAACTAATGTGTCAAAAGTAAGGTTGCAAGTCGACGATTTTGTTTTGGCCTTATTATAATTGGTATGGTGAAATAATAATACGCATATGGCTCTTAAATCATACTTCTTTATGGTTCAATATGGTCTAGTGGCTAGGATAGTTAACTTTCACTTAACAGGCTCGGGTTCTATTCCCGGGGTGGGAAAATTTTTAACTCTATAATCTTCGAACATTTGAACCTTTTATAATTTATAATGATGCATAATATAAATACTGTAATCTTAACTATAGTGAAGTTGCGTATGCAAGTTAGTATAGGGAAGAGTTCGATCTTTATTATAATGTAATTTTATTTCTTAACATTGGACGTGATAGTCTCTTACTAGGTTGCTAGCTACCGCTGCAACCCGGATTCAGTTGAAAAATAAGATTTTTTTTTTCAAGGAATCGAGCAGCTAACTAAGTCCAATATATACAATGGTATATTCGTATATTCTTCAAATGATCTCTTTTAATTAGGTACCTAGCTACCGCTGCAAACCGAAACTATTAAAAAATATTTTATCTTTAATTACAGAAGGAACTAGATGTAGCAAGTTTTACTATTGAGACGAGTCGCTCTTACTATACAAACAACATACAGTTCGTTATCATGAACTGTTTGCTTTTATGTATCTATTGGTATCAAAATTTTGTTCTTTAGAGTTTTGGTTACTATTGAGACAAGTAGCTATTATTACTATAGAGTTCATTACCATGAACTGTTTGATTGCTTCAAAATTCAAATATCTTTGAAAAGACTGCAGCATGAAAATACATCAGAAATGCAATTTTTTGGACAAAATTGATTATAATTCAAAAAGTATTTTATTTTTAATTACAAAAGTGACTAGATGTAGCAATTTCCTATAAAATGAGCTATTATACAGCTCTCTATGATTTTCCAGTGCCAAGCTAGCTGAGGAGGAAAAAAAGCGGAAAGAAAAAATATCCCGTTTGTGAAGAATAACGTGGTTAAATTCAATTTTCTTATTTTTCAAGCCAATATATTTCCCTTTCTGTTCAAGCCAAATGAAAGAGAGTTTCCTATACAGGGGTTTCGGACAAGGCAGTTCTAATGGTGTACCTTTTGTTTTGATCTGCCTTCTTTTTTAGGAGCTATGGGTTTTTATATTTCTTAACATTGGACGTGATCGTCTCTTACTAGGTTGCTAGCTACCGCTGCAACCCGGATTAAATCCTGGATCACAAGACATCTTAGTAGCAATCCTTACGCGTTCTCTAGCTTTATTGCGTTTGGTGGCATTTTTATCTCTTTTAAATAAATTTTTCTGATATTTCAGGATGTTAGCTTTATTTTTTGTTTAGTAAAGTTTTCTATTAGTAGAAATTTGGATTGCTCTATTTTGATATTTTTTTTGGTTATTCTTTCTGTTTTTCCACTCGCGTGAGACCATATTTTTTCAAGGTTTAAAATTATTAAGTACACAATACCCCGTGTCGAGTATCTAAAACCTGGTATAAAACAAAACTAATTTAAAAATTTTCAGGTATTTATCTTGTTTGAATTACAAAATTAGTATTATTGGTTAGACACCATAAATATTTTTGCAATTTACATAATAAGTTTAGCGATTATAGACTGAAAACTAAAATAATTGCAATTATAAGACAATAATATGGAGATACGTACTTTACGGGTTACAAACCAAAAAAAATTTGGTTCCAGGATACAATAATAACTTTGAACTTAGATGAAAAAGATTTTTCTTCCAGGAGACAAAAAGTAAAACTAATTATAAAATTTTCATGTATTTTTGTTGTTTAAATTAAGAACTTACTATTACTGATTAGGCATCATAAATATTTTTGCAGTTTACATAATAACTTTAGCGATTAAGCCAAAAAAGAAAATTTTGGTTCCAGGAGACAAAAAACAAAACTAATTCAAAAATTTACAGGTATTGCTCTAGTTTGAATTAAAAAATCAGTATTATTGGTTAGACATAATAAATATTTTTGCAGTTTACATAATAACTTAAGAGATTCTGAAGTCAAAACTAGGTTTCATTACCATGAACTGTTTGATTGCTTCAAAATTCAAATATCTTTGAAACGAAAGCAGAATGAAAATACATCAAAAATGCAATTTTTTTGACAAAATTGATTCTACTTTAAAGAGTATTTTATTTTTAATTACAAAAGTGACTAGATGTTACAATTTCCTTTAAAATGAGCTATTATACAGCTCTCTATGATTTTCCAGTGCCCAGCTAGCTGAGGAGAAAAATCAAGCGGAAAGAAAAAAATATCCCGTTTGTGGAGAATAACGTGGTAAAAGTCAATTTTCTTGATTTTCAAGCCAATATATTTTCTTTGTCATTCAAGCCAAAGGGCGGTAAGTTTCCTTTATAGAGGATTCGGATAAGGCGGTTCTAATGGTGTACTTTCTGTTTTGATCTGACTCTTTGTTTAGGAGTTGGGGGGTTTTATATTTTTTAACATTGGACGTGATCGTCTCTTACTAGGTTGCTAGCTACCGCTGCAACCCGGATCAGCTATAACCGATGAAATTTATGCTATAAGAGATCATAAAACAATTAATTAGCTTTCTATATATATCTCATATGGTTTAGTGGTTTAGGGTAGTTGACTTTCAATTAATTGTCTTGGGTTCGAATCCCGGTGTGGGAATTATTTTTAAACAAAATTAGATGAAATTATTTAGCTAATTTGACAAGAAATAGTAGGTAACTAAGGGCAAGAGTTCGTTCTTTACTATATAACAACCAGGATGACGTCAGTTACAACTTGGAATTCGTTTTATGCTATATCATTACAAACAGGAAAAAGCCTACGGCTTTTTTTTCTTTGAAATAGTAAGAGACGAACCACAAGTAACTACCCCTGGAACCACCATATATCAGTTACTATGCTTGAGCGATCGTTCTTTACTGTAAAAATTCCTGAAAATTTTAAATAAAATAATTTTATTTAGCTGCTAACTGCAAAATTATTTATGATGTCTGAGAAATAGTTTTTATTTTTTAATTCAAACAAAAAAAAAATAAAAAATTAGTTTTGTTTTTTGTTAGTTTCTAACTACTTAACATAAACAAAATCTAATTCGTCAATTGAAACTAAAATAATATCTAAAAATTTTAAACAAAATGATTTTATTTAACTGCAAAATGCAAAAATTTTTATGGTGTCTGAGGAATAATTTTAATTTTCTAATTCAAACCAGAAAAATACCTAAAATTTTTTAAATTAGTATACTTTTCGTTTTGCTTCAAGTGACTCGTTACGTCAGTTTATGGGGTGAAAATATATTATTGAATTGAATAATTATTAAGATGAATTCTTGCATTGATCATATTAAAAGTCAATTGCTATCAAAAGGTATTTCGGAAGCTGCTATTATTGGTGTTGATGGGTCAGTTTGGGCAAAGTCTAGGGAATTTTCTGCCACAGCAGCTGAATTGAAAGCGTTTGTATCAAAATATTATTCAGATGAGTTTTTTGAGAACGGTATTACGATGGGAGGAATGAAGTATTTCTACCTTTCAAGGGATCATGGTGTTGTACGGGCAAAAAAGGGGCAAAATGGCTTTCATGCAATGAAGCTGAAACAATTGTATATTATAGCTCTGTATGATGTGATTAACTGCCCACCACCTGAAGCTGCAATTACAGTGGAAAATTATGGTAATTATTTATCTAAAAGTAGGTATTGAAAAAGCAATTTAAGCATAGACACCTGAAAGAAAAATGAAACAGCATGAAACTGTTTGAAATGGAAGTTGTAAGGATTTTAAATGAGAAACCTGGGTTTTGGTGGTAGTAATATAGTGAGGGACGATCGCGTCCCTATAACAAAAACTACAATCACTTACAACCCTTGCATTGACTGTGGAGGGAGCGTCATCCTCAAACCGAATAACAGAAAGTTTACTATACAGGGGTTTCGGAAAAGGCGGTTCTAATGGTGTACTTTTTGTTTTGATCTGGCTCTTTTTTTTAGGAGTTAGGGGTTTTTATATTTCTTAACATTGGACGTGATCGTCTCTTACTAGGTTGCTAGCTACCGCTGCAACCCGGATAGCTACCGCTACAACTCAGATAACTTATAATACTTCAGTTACTATGGACAAAAGTTCGTTCTTTAATGTATTTTTTAAGAACTATGGGTTTTTATATTTCTTAACATTGGACGTGATCGTCTCTTACTAGGTTGCTAGCTACCGCTGCAATCCGGAAACAAATAGCAGTAGCTAAAATGCAAACTTCTGAGAATGTTGACAAACAACGCCATGACTTAAACCAGTCTGCAGCAAAAGATGGCGATAACACAGAAAGAACTACTGCTCTTTGTAAAGAAACAAACTTTGTAAAGATACGGAAGAAACAAAAAGTAGAATAATAAACAAATATATTTAAAAATCTTTACTATTTGTCCGTCACTCAACAATTGCTATATATAAGACTCAAAGCTTATCATTTATAGCATTAAAATATGGAATTTGAAGCACCTTGTATTTTGAAAGAGGAAATTAGTGATGCCACTGTTCTTTGTAAAGAAAAAGTAGATGAGGCAGGAGCACGAAGCGTCACTGAACAGGATACAAATACTCTTGGCGAACAAATAGCAGTAGCTAAAATGCAAACTTCTGAGAATGTTGACAAACAACGCCATGACTTAAACCAGTCTGCAGCAAAAGATGGCGATAACACAGAAAGAACCACTGCTCTTTGTATAGAAACAGTAGATATAGAAGAAACAAAAAGTGTCACTGAACAGGATATAAACACTCTTGGTGAACAAATAGCAGTACCTAACATGCAAAATTTTGAGAATGTTGACAAAGGACGCAGTGACGTGAGCCAGTCTACTGCAAATGACGGTAAAAACACAGAAGCAGAAAGATTAAAGACAGAAGGAAATGATCTGATGAGGGCTGGACGATTCCTTGATGCAATCAATTGTTATACAATGGCTATTAAGCTTGATGGACAAAATGTTGTATATTTTTGCAATCGTGCTGCTGCTCATAGTAAAGCTGAGAATCACAAAGCTGCTGTTGAGGACTGCAAAAGGGCAATTGAAATTGACCCCAAATATGCCAAAGCCTATGGTAGGATGGAGGCCATTGGTTTCGGAGCCATTTTGAGCAATCCAAATTTAGTGAATATGGCGTCAGAATTGGAGGCCAATCCTGCTGTGCAATCTTACATGAATAATTTGGTCGGAGGCATGAGCTCAAGCACAGGAGCTCCAAATGAAGGAGGAGCTGGTTTGGATTTAATTTTAAGGGCGGGTCAGCAACTTGCAGCTCAGATGCAGAATACGAATCCAGATCTATTTGAAATACTCAGAATACAGATGGGTGGAGGAGAAGGAGGAGGAAATGATCCTTCAGGAGAAAATAGACAATAAATCCTGAAAATACGACTAGTGGGCAAAGGTGGCTGATGGTTGTTTTTTTCTACTCCTTTGATTAATACCCTCTTTGGATTTACTTTGAGACATTTGATTTAACATTACAATAAAATGATTATTGTTCCCCCCCCCCCAAAAAAAAAAAGAAAAAAAAAAGAGAAACCAAACGGAATGCCATCTATGTTACATACAGAGTTATACAGAGTTATTATAAGCTATAGCATAAAACTTGAACTATATATAAGACTCTATAGATCTAAGACCTATTAGCTCCATTTGAACAGTAATAAGACTCTATAAGAGTCTTATAAGTTCGTCTATAAGCAATAAGTTCGTCTATAAGAGCTATAAGTTCATAGGGGCCCTATAAGACTCTAAGCTAGAGTCTTATAGCTAAGCTATAGCTATAATGGCTTAATAGTCTAATAGCTTAGATATATTAGATAGCTTATTAGATATATTAGATAGCTTAGCCCTATATCTTATAAGCATAGGAGCTTATAGCTAAGACTCCTCCCTTTGGGAGGAGTCTTATAGCCTAGAGTCTTATTTGGGGACCCCCATAGGGGCCCTATAAGACTCTAAGCTAGCTATAAGAATCTAAGCTATAGCTTAGAGTCTTATAGCTTAGATTATAACTAAGCTATAATAATTAGATTAAGAAATATAACATTGGACGTGATCGTCTTTTACTAGGTTGCTAGCTACCGCTGCAACCCGGATATACAAGCATATTCTGTAGTTAAGTTACCTATACAAGATAGAATAGGCAAGAGTTTGTTCCTTATTATAAGCAACACGGATTACAAACAAGAAAAAGCCTACGATTTTTTCTTCTTTGGAATAGTAAGAAACGATCCTCAAAGAATCAAACAGCTAACGAAGTTTATAATTTGTTCTTTATCATAATTAGCATTGGACTGATCGTCTCTTACTAGGTTGCTAGCTACCGCTGCAACCCGGATACCACTACAACCTAGATATCTTGCAGCTACCCCTGGAACCACCATATCTCAGTTAATATGGGCGAGAGATCGGTCTTTACTGTAACTTATATAGTAACTATGACGTCACTGCATCAGAAATACAGTTTTTATTGGAAAAATTTATTCTCTTTTAGAAATAATTTATTATAGTTACTATAGATTTTTAACCCAATTAATTTCCTTTAGGATGAGCTATTGAACAACCCTCTACCAATTTCTAGTGCCAAGCTATCTCTGGATACAAAAGAAAAGAGAAAAAAATATCCCGTTTGGGGAGAATAACGTGGTTAAAGTCAATTTTCTTGATTTTCAAGCCAATATATTTCCCTTGATGTTCAAGCCAAGGGACAGAAAATTTCCTATAAAAGGGTTTCTGACAAGGCGGTTCTAATGGTGTACTTTTTGTTTTGATCTGACTCCTTTATTAGGAGCTATGAGTTTTTATATTTCTTAACATTGGACGTGATCGTCTCTTACTAAGACCCATATTAAAAAATTATTATCATATCTTATATGTAACTTTAACTTTATAAGTCTTCGATAGTCTAATGGTAAGTATGTCCACTTGTTACATGGGAGAAGGGGGTTCGATTCCCCGTTGGGGAGAACTTTTAATATGTTGAATTAAAAGTACTATCTTTTCAATTTAAAATTTAAAAAAGAAACTTGTTTATTTACATTCTAGCTAAAATAATGAAGATAATATGAATGAACCACATTGTTCAGTTTCTTTGGACTTAAGTTCGTTTTTTAACTGTAAATACAAACAGGAAAAAGTCTACGGCTTTTTCTTCTTTTAAATAGTAAGAGACGAAACTCAAACAATCAAGTAGCTAACTAAGTCCAATGTATGGAATAGTTTGTTATTTCAGTGATCGTCTTTTAATGTAAAAATATAAATACTGTAATCTTAACTATAGTGAAGTTGCGTATGCAAGTTAGTATAGGGAAGAGATTGATCTTTATTATACTTTCAATTAATTGTCTTGGGTTCGAATCCCGGTGTGGGAATTATTTTTAAACAAAATTAGATGAAATTAATTAGCTAATTTGACATGACACAGTAGTTAACTAAGGGCAAAAGTTCGTTCCTTACTACATTCTTCCAGGAGACAAAAAGTAAAACTAATTATAAAATTTTCATGTATTTTTGTTGTTTAAATTAAGAACTTACTATTACTGATTAGGCATCATAAATATTTTTGCAGTTTACATAATAATTTTAGCGATTAAGTCAAAAAAGAAAATTTTGGTTCCAGGAGTTTCGGTTACTATTGAGACAAGTAGCTATTATTACTAAAGAGTTCATTACCATGAACTGTTTGATTGCTTCAAAATTCAAATATCTTTGAAAAGATTGCAGTAAGAAAATACATCAAAAATGCAATTTTTTTGACAAAATTGATTCTACTTTAAAAAGTATTTTATTTTTAATTACAAAAGTGACTAGATGTTGCAATTTCCTTTAAAATGAGCTATTATACAGCTCTCCATGATTTTCCAGTGCCCAGCTAGCTGAGCAGGAAAAAAAGCGGAAAGAAAAAAATATCCCGTTTGTGGAGAATAACGTGGTAAAAGTCAATTTTCTTGATTTTCAAGCCAATATATTTTCTTTGTTATTCAAGCCAAAGGGCGGTAAGTTTCCTTTATAGAGGATTCGGACAAGGCGGTTCTAATGGTGTACTTTTTGTTTTGATCTGACTCTTTTTTTAGGAGTTGGGGGGTTTTATATTTCTTAACATTGGAGGTGATCGTCTCTTACTAGGTTGCTAGCTACCGCTGCAACCCGGAAATCTACGATGTTCCAGTGCCAAGCTATCGGTTGAAAAGAATCTTTAATATAAATTATAATCTGTATCTTTACTGTAATATTATATAGGCAAGAGGTCGTTCTTCATTATAGCAACTCGGATTGACAACCCAGATTATGTAAACCCTGATTACAAACAGGAAAATGCCTACGGCCTTTTCTTCTTTGGAGTGGTAAGAGACGATTCTCAAAGAATAAGGAATCTAACTAAGTCCAATGTGTGCAATAATTTGTTCTTCTTATGATCGTCTTTTAATATAATATTTTTAACCCCATTAATTTCCTTTAAAATGAGCCATTGAACAACTCTCCATGATTTTCCAGTGCCAAGCTATCTGTGGAATTACTATCCTATACTATAATTAAGTGGCGTATAAAATTTAGTATAAGCAAGAGGTCGTTCTTTATTATAAATTAATCTTGATCATGAAATTATATCTGATGAAACTTACATATTCTGCATTTACGATGAACCATATCGATCCTTTTATGTACTTCTAGCTACCCCTGGAGCCACTATATATCAGTTACTATTGGCGAGAGATTGTTCTTTATTATAAAGACAATAATATGGAGATACGTACTTTATGGGTTACAAACCAAAAAAAATTTGGTTCCAGAATACAATAATAACTCTGAACTTAGATGAAAAAAATTTTGGTTCCAGGAGACAAAAAGTAAAACTAATTATAAAATGTTCATGTATTTTTGTAGTTTAAATTAAGAAATTACTTTTACTGGTTAGACATCATAATTATTTTTGCAGTTTACATAATAACTTTAGCGATTAAGCCAAAAAAGAAAATTTGGGTTCCAGGAGACAAAAAACAAAACTAATTCAAAAATTATCAGGTATTGCTCTAGTTTGAATTAGAAAATTAGTATTATTGGTTAGACATAATAAATATTTTTGCAGTTTACATAATAACTTAAGAGATTCTGAACTCAAAACTAAAATAAAAAAATGAATATTTTTCATTGGAAATATAGGACAACAATACAGAGATACGTAATTTACGGGTTAAGCCAAAATAATTTGAACTAAGATGATATAAAATTAATGGCGTATAAAATGGTGTAGCGAGTCAATTGAAGCAAAAGGAAAACCAAACTAATTTTTAAATTTTCAGGTTTTTTTCTGCTTTGAATTAAAAAATGGAAATTATCGTTCAGACACCGTAAATATTTTTGCACTTTGCAGCTAAATAAAATTATGTTTTTTTAAATTTTCAGGAATTATTCTAGTTTCAGTTGACAAATAAGATTTTTTTTTTCTTCAAGGAATCAAACAGCTAACTAAGTTTAATATATACAATGGTATGTTCTTCGAATGATCTCTTTTAATTACGTTCCTAGCTACCGCTGCAAACCGGAACTATTAAAAAATATTTTATCTTTAATTATAGAAGAAACTAGATATAGCAAGTTTTACTATTGAGACGAATCGCTTTTAAAATACAAAATACATTTTGTTATAATAATCAGTTTTCTTTTATTTATCTATTGGTAACAAAATTTCGTTCTTTCGAGTTTTGGCTACTATTGAGACAATCAAAATTTTGTTCTTTAGAGTGTCGGTTAATATTGAGACAAGTAGCTATTATTACTATAGATTTCATTACCATGAACTGTTTGATTAATTCAAAATTCAAATATCTTTGAAAAGACTGCAGTATGAAAATGCATCAAAAATGCAATTTTTTTGACAAAATTGATTCTACTTCAAAAAGTATTTTCTTTTAATTACAAAAGTGACTAGATGTTGTAATTTCCTTTAAAATGAGTTATTATACAGCTCTCTATGATTTTCCAGTGCCCAGCTAGTTGAGGAGGAAAAGCAAGCGGAAAGAAAAAAATATCCCGTTTAGGCAGAATGTTGTAGTAGCTGCCATTTTTCTTGATTTTCAAGCCAATATATTTCCTTTTTTATTCAAGCCAAGGGACAGAAAGTCAACTATAGGGAAGTTTCAGACAAGGTGGTTCAAATGGTGTAATTTTTGTTTTGATCTGACTCTTTTCTTAGGAGTTAGGGGTTTTTATATTTTTTAACATTGGATGTGATCGTCTCTTGCTAGGTTGCTAGCTACCACTGCAACCCGGATTATAAGACAAGAATATGGAGATACGTAATTTACGGGTTACAAACCAAAAAAAAATTGGTTCCAGAATACAATAATAACTTTGAACTTAGATGAAAAAAATTTTGGTTCCAGGAGACAAAAAATAAAACTAATTATAAAATTTTCATGTATTTTTGTAGTTTAAATTAAGAAATTACTATTACTGGTTAGACATCATAATTATTTTTGCAGTTTACATAATAACTTTAGCGATTAAGCCAAAAAAGAAAATTTTGGTTCCAGGAGACAAAAAGCAAAACTAATTCAAAAATTGTCAGGTATTGGGCTCTAGTTTGAATTAAAAAATTAGTATTATTGGTTAGACATAATAAATATTTTTGCAGTTTACATAATAACTTAAGAGATTCTGAACTCAAAACTAAAATAAAAAAAAAAATGAATATTTCTCATTGGAAATATAGGACAACAATACAGAGATACGTAATTTACGGGTTAAGCCAAAAAAATTTGAACTAAGATTATATAAAATTAATGGCGTATAAAATGGTGTAGCGAGTCAATTGAAGCAAAAGGAAAACCAAACTAATTTTTAAATTTTCAGGTTTTTTTCTGGTTTGAATTAAAAAATGGAAATTATTGTTCAGACACCGTAAATATTTTTGCACTTTGCAGCTAAATAAAATTATATTTTTTTTAATTTTCAGGAATTATTCTAGTTTCAGTTCCCTTGCTGTTCAGGCCAAGGGACAGAAATTTTACTATACAGGGGTTTCGGACAAGGCGGTTTTAATGGTGTACTTTTTGTTTTGATCTGACTCCTTTTTTAGAAGCTATGGGTTTTTATATTTCTTAACATTGGACTTGATCGTCTCTTACTAGGTTGCTAGCTACCGCTGCAAACCGGATGCTAGCTACCGCTGCAACCCGGATAATAGTCTTTTAATGTAACTCTTACTAGGTTGCTTGCTATCACTGCAACCCAGATTCCAGTTACTATAGACTATAGTTTGTTCTTTAATGTAATGTTATTCAAGCCAAAGGGCGGTACGTTTCCTTTATAGGGTTTTGGACAAGGTGGTTTTAATGGTGTACTTTTTGTTTTGATCTGACTCTTTTTTTAGGAGTTAGGGGTTTTTATATTTCTTAACATTGGACGTGATCGTCTCTTACTAGGTTTCAAGCTACCGCTGCAACCCGGATAATTGGCTAATTTGACAAGAAATAGGTAACTAAGGGCAAGAGTTCGTTCTTTACTATAAAAAACGAGTCTCAAATAATCAAGTAGTCAGCTAATTCCAAAGGTATGCAATTTTTGTTATTCCAATGATCGTTTTTTATTGTAACTAGGTTTCAGCCATCTCTACAGCCATGATACTATTGGAAATTACATAATCCCTATTTATGTTTAAGTTAACATGGGCAAGGTGTCGTTCTTTATTGTATTATTATATACCAGTTAATATGTAACGATACCAGACCTAGTGGTTAATTATTTGAATATGGATATTAACCGCTTACTAACGAAGATGCGCTCATTTTCACTCTTTCACTTACACGATTAGTAAGATCAATCCTATCCGTATTGTGCCCACATCGTTCTTTACTCAGGCAGTGCCAGCGCGCTGTCTCTGATAATAAACTGATTACACACAGGAAAAAGCCTACGGCTTTTTCTTCTTTGAAATAGTAAGAGACAAGTCTCAAGCAATCAAGTAACTAGCTAATTCCAATGTATGCAATTGTTTGATATTCCAATGATCGTCTTTTATTGTAATTTGGTTATTCTTTCTTTTTTTCCACTCGCGTGAGACCATATTTTTTCAAGATTTAAAATTATTAAGCACACAAAATCCCGTGTCGAGTATCTAAAACCTAGCATAAAACAAAACTAATTTTAAAATTTTCAGGTATTTATCTTGTTTGAATTACAAAATTAGTATTATTGGTTAGACACCATAAATATTTTTGCAGTTTAAATAATAAGTTTAGTGATTCTGGACTGAAAACTAAAATAATTGCAATTATGAGACAATAATATGGAGATATGTACTTTACGGGTTACAGGATACAATAATAAATTTGAACTGAGATGAAAAAAAAATTTCTTCCAGGAGACAAAAAGCAAAACTAATTTTAGAATTTTCATGTATTTTTGTTGTTTAAATTAAAAAATTACTATTACTGATTAGGCATCATAAATATTTTTGCAGTTTACATAATAATTTTAGCGATTAAGCCAAAAAAGAAAATTTTGGTTCCAGGAGTTTCGGTTACTATTGAGACAAGTAGCTATTATTACTATAGAGTTCATTACATGGACTGTTTTATTGCTTCAAAATTCAAATATCTTTGAAAAGACTGCAGTATGAAAATACATCAAAAATGCAATTTTTTTGACAAAATTGATTCTACTTTAAAAAGTATTTTATTTTTAAATACAAAAGTGACTAGATGTTGCAATTTCCTTTAAAATGAGCTATTATACAGCTCTCTATGATTTTCCAGTGCCCAGCTAGCTGAGCAGAAAGAAAAAGCGGAAAGAAAAAAATATCCCGTTTGTGGAGAATAACGTGGTAAAAGTCAATTTTCTTGATTTTCAAGCCAATATATTTTCTTTGTTATTCAAGCCAAAGGGCGGTAAGTTTCCTTTATAGAGGATTCGGACAAGGCGGTTCTAATGGTGTACTTTTTGTTTTGATCTGACTCTTTTTTTAGGAGTTGGGGGGTTTTATATTTCTTGACATTGGAGGTGATCGTCTCTTACTAGGTTGCTAGCTACCGCTGCAACCCGGATCCTTCAAAATGAGCCATTGAACAACTCTCTACGATGTTCCAGTGCCAAGCTATCTCTGGAAAAGAAGAAAAAAGAAAAAAAAGAAAAAATATCCTGTTTAGGCAGAATGTTGCAGTAGCTGCCACTTTTCTTGATTTTCAAGCCAATATATTTCCCTTGCTGTTTAAGCCAAGGGACAAAAAGTTTCCTATACAGGGGTTTCGGACAAGGCGGTTCTAATGGTGTACTTTTTGTTTTGATCTGACTTCTCTGTTAGGAACTATGGGTTTTTATATTTCTTAACATTGGACGTAATCGTCTCTTACTAGGTTGCTAGCTACCGCTGCAACTTGGATTGCTAGCTACCGCTGCAACCCGGATTTTCTATTCACGTCATAGCTCTAATATAAAGCTATGACGACATTCATTATTTATCTAGTAGGGTTTCAGACAAAGTAATTCTAATGATGTACTTTTGTTTTGATCTGACTCTATTTTTAGGAGTTTTGGGTTTTTATATTTCTTAGCATGGGACTGATCGTCTCTTACTAGGTTGCTAGCTACTGCTGCAACCCAGATTCACATACATATTATTTATGAGAGGCAGCCTGGCCGAGTGGTCCAAGACACTGGTGTTAGCCACTAGTCTCTTCGGAGGCGTGGGTTCAAATCTTACCGCTGGTATAATGTTTGAAATACTGCAGTGTGAAAAGACATCAAAAATGCAGTTTTTGGTGGAAAAATTTATTCTCTTTTAGAAATAATTTATTTTAGTTACTTTAGATTTTTAACTTAATTAATTTCCTTTAAAATGAGCTATTGAACAACTCTCTACGATGTTCCAGTGCCAAGCTATCTCTGGAAAAGAAGAAAAAAGAAAAAAAAAGAAAAAAATATCCCGTTTAGGCAGAATGTTGTAGTAGCTGCCACTTTTCTTGATTTTCAAGCCAATATATTTCCCTTGCTGTTCAAGCCAAGGGACAGAAAGTTTCCTATACAGGGGTTTCGGAAAAGGCGGTTCTAATGGTGTACTTTTTATTTTGATCTGACTCCTCTGTTAGGAACTATGGGTTTTTATATTTCTTAACATTGGACGTGATCGTCTCTTACTAGGCTGCTAGCTACCGCTGCAACCCGGATATTATTAACTATAATTAAATTGAGTATCTAATCTATTATAGGCAAGAGTTCGCTCTTTATTATATAATTTATAATGAACCACATCGATCCTTTATGTAACCAATGTATGGAATGGTTTGTTATTTCAGTGATCGTCTTTTAATGTAAAAAAATATAAATACTGTAATCTTAACTATAGTGAAGTTGCGTATAAAAGTTAGTATAGGGAAGAGTTCGATCTTTATTATAAAAAAAAGCCTACGGCTTTTTCTTCTTTTAAATAGTAAGAGACGAGTCTCAAATAATCAAGTAGTCAGCTAATTCCAAAGGTATGCAATTTTTGTTATTCCAATGATCGTTTTTTATTGTAACTAGGTTTCAGCCATCTCTACAGCCATGATACTATTGGAAATTACATAATCCCTATTTATGTTTAAGTTAACATGGGCAAGGTGTCGTTCTTTATTGTATTATTATATACCAGTTAATATGTAACGATACCAGACCTAGTGGTTAATTATTTGAATATGGATAATAACCGCTTACTAACGAAGATGCGCTCATTTTCACTCTTTCACTTACACGATTAGTAAGATCAATCCTATCCGTATTGTGCCCACATCGTTCTTTACTCAGGCAGTGCCAGCGCGCTGTCTCTGATAATAAACTGATTACACACAGGAAAAAGCCTACGTCTCAAGCAATCAAGTAACTAGCTAATTCCAATGTATGCAATTGTTTGATATTCCAATGATCGTCTTTTATTGTAATTTGGTTATTCTTTCTTTTTTTCCACTCGCGTGAGACCATATTTTTCAAGATTTAAAATTATTAAGCACACAAAATCCCGTGTCGAGTATCTAAAACCTAGCATAAAACAAAACTAATTTTAAAATTTTCAGGTATTTATCTTGTTTGAATTACAAAATTAGTATTATTGGTTAGACACCATAAATATTTTTGCAGTTTAAATAATAAGTTTAGTGATTCTGGACTGAAAACTAAAATAATTGCAATTATGAGACAATAATATGGAGATATGTACTTTACGGGTTACAGGATACAATAATAAATTTGAACTGAGATGAAAAAAAAATTTCTTCCAGGAGACAAAAAGCAAAACTAATTTTAGAATTTTCATGTATTTTTGTTGTTTAAATTAAAAAATTACTATTACTGATTAGGCATCATAAATATTTTTGCAGTTTACATAATAATTTTAGCGATTAAGCCAAAAAAGAAAATTTTGGTTCCAGGAGTTTCGGTTACTATTGAGACAAGTAGCTATTATTACTATAGAGTTCATTACATGGACTGTTTTATTGCTTCAAAATTCAAATATCTTTGAAAAGACTGCAGTATGAAAATACATCAAAAATGCAATTTTTTTGACAAAATTGATTCTACTTTAAAAAGTATTTTATTTTTAAATACAAAAGTGACTAGATGTTGCAATTTCCTTTAAAATGAGCTATTATACAGCTCTCTATGATTTTCCAGTGCCCAGCTAGCTGAGCAGAAAGAAAAAGCGGAAAGAAAAAAATATCCCGTTTGTGGAGAATAACGTGGTAAAAGTCAATTTTCTTGATTTTCAAGCCAATATATTTTCTTTGTTATTCAAGCCAAAGGGCGGTAAGTTTCCTTTATAGAGGATTCGGACAAGGCGGTTCTAATGGTGTACTTTTTGTTTTGATCTGACTCTTTTTTTAGGAGTTGGGGGGTTTTATATTTGTTAACATTGGAGGTGATCGTCTCTTACTAGGTTGCTAGCTACCACTGCAACCCGGATACAACTTTATATTCGTTCTTTATTATAATTCTTCTTTGAAATAGTAAGAGATGAACCTCAAACGATCAAGTAGCTAACTAAGTCCAATGCATGCAATAACTTTTTATTCCAATGATTGTCTTTTAGTGTAACATATCAGTTACTATGGGAGAGAGATCGTTCTTTACTGTAACTTATTAAAAAACAAAAAATAATATTTTCATCTAATTAACACTTCTTATAACTCGTATCAGGTATCCATAACCTAACAAAAAATAAAACTAATTTTTAAATTTTCAAGTATTTTGTTAGTTTGAATGAAAAAATTAAAATTATTGCTCAGATATCATAAATATTTTTGCAGTTTACATAATAACTTTAGCGATTCTAAACTGAAAAATAAAATATATATTAAAAAATGTAATTTTTTTGTCTGAAAATACGTAGTCAATCCCACATCGGGTAGTTAGAACCTAACCAAAAATAAAACTAATTTTAACATTTTAAGGTATTTTTCCAGCTTGTATTGAAATATTCAAACTATTGCTCGGATACCATGGATATTTTTGCAGTTTACACAAGCTGCAAAGAACGCACAGGCTGATCTTTGTAAACTGAGAAAAATTTCACGAATGTTTTACCGGGATTACGAAAAATATTCAAAATTAAAGATTAAAATTATCTCTGAAAGAATAGATTTTGTTGAAAAGTCAGCTAGAGATGCTTTCGCAAAACTTCATAGTAATATCCAAAAGAAATGTTGCATGTTTAGTGAAAAGCTTCCAAGGTATGGACCGGCAACTGTGGAACAGTTTACAGATGTAATGGGAAATCTTATACATCACTGTGAATACATGGAGGCATAAATGTCCTTTACTTAGTTTCAGCTTAAATTCGATGATCGAGCCTTTATGTACTACATCCAACGACTATGACGTCATTGATCAATATTGTATATACAAAATTAAGTTTTTCGTGAAAAATAATTAATAAAAAAAAATTAAGTGCAAAAGGCGCTAGATCTAGAGATTTCCTTTAAAATGAGCCATTGAACAACTCTCTACGATGTTCCAGTGCCAAGCTATCTCTGGAAACAAAAGAAAGAAAAAAATATCCCGTTTGTGCAGAATAACGTGGTTAAAGTCAATTTTCTTGATTTTCAAGCCAATATATTTTCTTTGTTATTCAAGCCAAAGGGTGGTAAGTTTCCTTTATAGGGTTTTCGGACAAGGCGGTTCTAATGGTGTACTTTTTGTTTTGATCTGACTATTTTTCTAGGAGTTAGGGGTTTTTATATTTCTTAACATTGGACGTGATCGTCTCTTACTAGGTTGCTAGCTAACACTGCAACCCGGATTGCTAGCTACCGCTGCAACCCGGATTAAAATAGGACATTGAACAACTCACTACGATTTTCGGTGCCAAGCTATCTGTGGAATTACTAACCTATACTATAATTAAGTGGCGTATAAAATTTAGTGTAGGCAAGAGGTCGTTCTTTATTGTAAAAAAACTAACTCAGTCCAATATATGCAATGGTGTGCTTTTCTAATGATCGTCCTTTAATATAAACTATGGACTAAAGTTCGTTCTTTAATGTAAAAATTCGATGATCGAGCCTTTATGTAACCCGGATTAAAAAATTATTATCATACTTATATGTAACTTTTATTTTATAGGTCTTCGATAGTCTAATGGTAAGTATGCCCACTTGTTACCTGGGAGAAGGGGGTTCGATTCCCCGTCGGGGAGAACTTTTAATATGTTGAATTAAAAGCACTATCTTTTCAATTTAAAATTTAAAAAAGAAACTTGTTTATTTACATTCTAGCTAAAGTAATGAAGATAATATGAATGAACCACAATGTTCAGGTTCTTTGAACTTGACTTCGTGTTTTAACTATAAATACAAACAGGAAAAACCCTACGGCTTTTTCTTCTTTTAAATAGTAACAGACGAAACTCAAACAATCAAGTAGCTATCTAAGTCCAATGTATGGAATGGTTTGTTATTTCAGTGATCATTTTTTAATGTAAAAATATAAATACTGTAATCTTAACTATAGTGAAGTTGCGTATGCAAGTTAGTGCAGGGAAGAGTTCGATCTTTATTATAATTCTAATGGTGTACTTTTTGTTTTGATCTGACTCCTCTGTTAGGAACTATGGGTTTTTATATTTCTTAACATTGGACGAGATCGTCTCTTACTAGGTTGCTAGCTACCGCTGCAACCCGGATATAGGAAAGAGTTCGTTCTTTATTACAACTATGATGACTGACATTCATTATTGATCTAGTAGGGTTTCAGACAAGGTAGTTCTAATGATGTACTTTTGTTACTGTATACTATATATTACCTATACTATAGTTAAGTGGCCTATAAAATTTAGTATAGGTAAAAGGTCGTTCTTTATTATAAGTAATACAAACAGGAAAAAGCCTATGGCTTTTTCTTAAGTGGAATATTAAGAGACGACCTGGCTACAACCTCAATTATGACATCATTGATCAATCTTTAAAATGAAATTATTGACAAACACCATTTATGATGAACTAAATCGGTCTTTTATGTTGATTTTACTAAGCTATACTATACTTAAGTGGCCTATAAAATTTAGTATAGGCAAGAGGTCGTTCTTTATTATAATATCTGTGGAAAAGAAAAAAAAAGATGCCGTTTAGGCAGAATGCTTTTAGTATAGGCAAGAGGTTATATTAATATAAAAACATTGGACGTGATCGTCTCTTACTAGGTTGCTAGCTACCTGGTAAGTAGCAATCAAGTAGCTAACTAAGTCCAATGTATGGAATGATTTGTTATTTCAGTGATCGTCTTTTAATGTATATTTTTAGGAGTTTTGGGTTTTTATATTTCTTAGCATTGGACTGATCGTCTCTTACTAGGTTGCTAGCTACTGCTGCAACCCAAATTCACATATATATTTATTTATGAGAGGCAGCCTGGCCGAGTGGTCCAAGGCACTGGTGTTAGCCACCAGTCTCTTCGGAGGCGTGGGTTCAAATCTTACCGCTGGTATTATGTTTGAAAGACTGCAGTATGAAAAGACATCAAAAATGCAGTTTTTGGTGGAGAAATTTATTCTCTTTCAGAAATAATTTATTTTAGCTACTATAGATTTTTAACCCAATTAATTTCCTTTAAAATGAGCCATTGAACAACTACCTACGATGTTCCAGTACCAAGCTATCTCTGGAAACAAAGAAAAAAAGAAAAAAAGAAAAAAATATCCCGTTTAGGCAGAATGTTGTAGTAGCTGCCACTTTTCTTGATTTTCAAGCCAATATATTTCCCTTGCTGTTCAAGCCAAGGGACAGAAATTTTACTATATAGGGGTTTTGGACAAGGCAGTTCTGATGGTGTACTTTTTGTTTTGATCTGACTTCCTTTTTAGGAGCTATGGGTTTTTATATTTCTTAACATTGGACGTGATCGTCTCTTACTAGGTTGCTAGCTACCGCTGCAACCCAAATTTTATATTTCTTAACATTAGACGTGATCGTCTCTTATTAGGTTGATAGTAACCACTGCAACCAGGTTACCCATGCAAGTTAGTATACGAGTTCGTTCTTTACTGTAAACTGTTTTTTCAACTTGCGTGCAGCTTGCTTGATTGAAACCATTATGTAATTATGAATGAGAACATTCACAGTTCTGACGCTTCTTATATAGTAATTATGACGTCACGGCGTAATGATTTTATTGACGTCATAGCGCAATGATATTATTTCATGACGTCATCAGAAACAACAATATAATTTCGTGTTTTTCTATTCACGTCATAGCTCTAATATAAAACTATGATGACATTCATTATTTATCTAGTAGGGTTTCAGAGAAGGTAATTCTAATGATGTACTTTTGTTTTGATCTGACTCTATTTTTAGGAGTTTTGTTATATTTATTAGCATTGGACTGATCGTCTCTTAGTAGGTTGCTAGCTACTGCTTCAACCCAAAGTCACATATATATTTATTTATGAGAGGCAGCCTGGCCGAGTGGTCTAAGGCACTGGTGTTTGCCACCAGTCTCTTCGGAGGCGTGGGTTCAAATCTTACCGCTGGTATGCGATTATGTTTGAAAGACTGCAGTGTGAAAAGACACCGAAAATGCAGTTTTGGGTGGAAAAATTTATTCTCTTTTAGAAACAATTTATTTTAGTTACAAAAGGTTTTTAACCCAATTAATTTCCTTTAAAATGAGCTATTGAACAACCCTCTACGATGTTCCAATGCCAAGCTACCTCTGGATACAAAAAAAAGAAAAGAGAAAAAAATATCCCGTTTGGGGAGAATAACGTGGTTAAAGTCAATTTTCTTGATTTTCAAGCCAATATATTTCCCTTGCTGTTCAAGCCAAGCGACAGACAGTTTTCTATACAGGGGTTTCGGACAAGGCGGTTCTAATGGTGTACTTTTTGTTTTGATCTGACTCCTTTTTTTAGGAACTATGGGTTTTTATATTTCTTAACATTGGACGTGATCGTCTCTTACTAGGTTGCTAGCTACCACTGCAACCCGGATCACGGCGTAATGATTTTATTTCATGACGTCAGTGCGCAATGGTATTATTTCATGACGTCTTCAGAAACAACAATATAATTTCGTGTTTATCTATTCACGTCATAGCTCTAATATAAAACTATGATGACATTCATTATTTATCTAGTAGGGTTTCAGACAAGGTAGTTCTAATGATGTACTTTTGTTTTGATCTGACTCTATTTTTAGGAGTTTGGGGTTTTTATATTTCTTAGCATTGGACTGATCGTCTCTTACTAGGTTGCTAGCTACTGCTGCGACCTAAATTCACATATATATTTATTTATGAGAGGCAGCCTGGCCGAGCGGTCCAAGGCACTGGTGTTAACCACCAGTCTCTTCGGAGGCATGGGTTCAAATCTTACCGCTGGTATACGATTATGTTTGAAAGACTGCAGTGTGAAAAGACATCAAAAATGCAGTTTTTGGTGGAAAAATTTATTGTCTTTTAGAAATAATTTATTTTAGTTACTATAGACTTTTAACCCAATTAATTTCCTCTAAAATGAGCTATTGATGTTCGATGTTCCAGTGCCAAGCTATCTCTGGATACAAAAGAAAAAAAGGAAAAAAAATATTCCGTTTAGGCAGAATATTGTAGTAGCTGCCACTTTTCTTGATTTTCAAGCCAATATATTTCCCTTGCTGTTCAAGCCAAGGGACAGAAAGTTTCCTATACAGGGGTTTCGGACAAGGCGGTTCTAATGGTGTACTTTTTGTTTTGATCTGACTCCTTTGTTAGGAACTATGGGTTTTTATATTTCTTAACATTGGACGTGATCGTCTCTTACTAGGTTGCTAGCTACCTAGCTAAAAAAAGGAGTCAGATCAAATTCAAAAGTACACCATTAGAACCGCCTTGTCCGAAACCCCTGAATAGTAAACTTTCTGTCCCTTGGCTTGAACAGCAAGGGAAATATATTGGCTTGAAAATCAAGAAAAGTGGCAGCCACTATAACATTCTGTCTAAACGGGATATTTTTTTTTCTTTTTTTCTTTTGTATCCAGAGATAGCTTGGCACTGGAACATCGTAGAGAGTTGTTCAATGGCTCATTTTAAAGGAAATTAATTGGGTTAAAAATCTATAGCAACTAATATAAATTATTTCTAAAAGAGAATAAATTTTTCCACCAAAAACTGCATTTTTGATGTCTTTTCACACTGCAGTCTTTCAAACATAATCGTATACCAGCGGTAAGATTTGAACCCACGCCTCCGAAGAGACTGGTGGCTAACACCAGCGCCTTGGACCACTCGGCCAGGCTGCCTGTCATAAATAATATATATGTGAATCTGGGTTGCAGCAGTAGCTAGCAACCTAGCAAGAGACGATCAGTCCGATGCTAAGAAATATAAAAACCCAAAACTCCTAAAAATACAGTCAGATCAAAACAAAAGTGCATCATTAGAACTACCTTGTCTGAAACCCTACTAGATAAATTAGAGCTGTGACGTGACTAGAAATACACGAAATTATATTGTTGTTTCTGAAGACGTCATTAAAATAATACCATTGCACCATGACGTCATGAAATAAAATCATTACGCCGTGACGTCATAATTACTATATAAGAAGAGTCGAAACTGTAAATGTTCTCATTCATAATTAGATAATGGTCAGATCAAAGCAAGCTATACGCAAGTTTAAAAAAAACAGTACTACACAAACAACAGATATAGTATCTCGAATAGAAAAAAGTAAAGGTTTTCAACCGACCAGGCGTAACGAGAAGTAATAATTGAGAGAGCAAAACAAAACAGCAAGATGTGTTATCACAATGATGAAGATTATAGACATGAAAAAATTGAGACAGCCAAACAAAAGATCAAGGAACGGCATGGTATTCGGGTTGCAGCGGTAGCTAGCAACCTAGTAAGAGACGATCACGTCCAATGTTAAGAAATATAAAAACCCATAGTTCCTAACAAAGAAGTCAGATCAAATTCAAAAGTACACCATTAGAACCGCCTTGTCCGAAACCCCTGTATAGGAAACTTTCTGTCCCTTGGCTTGAAACAGCAAGGGAAATATATTGGCTTGAATATCAAGAAAAGTGGCAGCTATTACAACATTCTGCCTAAACGGGATATTTTTTTTCTCTTTTCTTCTTTTCCAGAGATAGCTTGGCACTGGAACATCGTAGAGAGTTGTTCAATGGCTCATTTTAAAGGAAATTAATTGTGTTAAGAATCTATAGTAACTAAAATAAATTATTTCAAAAAGAGAATAAATTTTTCCACCAAAACTGCATTTTTGATGTCTTTTCACACTGCAGTCTTTCAAACATAATCGTATACCAGCGGTAAGATTTGAACCAACGCCTCCGAAGAGACTGGTGGCTAACACCAGTGCCTTGGACCACTCGGCCAGGCTGCGTCTCATAAATAATATATATGTGAATATGGGTTGCAGCAGTAGCTAGCAGCCTAGTAAGAGATCAGTCCAATGCTAAGAAATATAAAAACCCATCTATATATCATATAAAATCACTCTTTGGCTTGAATAACAAAGACAATATATTGGCTTGAAAATCAAGAAAACTGACTTTAACCACGTTATTCTCCACAAACGGGATATTTTTTTCTTTCCGCTTGATTTTCCTCCTCAACTAGCTGGGCACTGGAAAATCATAGAGAGCAGTATAATAGCTCATTTTAAAAGAAATTGCAACATCTAGTCAATTTTGTAATTAAAAATAAAATACTTTTTAAAGTAGAATCAATTTTGTCAAAAAATTGCATTTTTGATGTATTTTCATACTGCAGTCTTTTCAAAGATATTAGATTTTTGAAGCAACCAAATCCAGGTTGCAACGGTAGCTAGCAATCTAGTAAGAGACGATCACGTCCAATGTTAAGAAATATAAAAACCCATAGTTCCTAACAAAGGAGTCAGATCAAATTCAAAAGCACACCATTAGAACCGCCTTGTCCGAAACCCCTGTATAGGAAACCTTCCGTCCCTTGGCTTGAACAGCAAGGGAAATATATTGGCTTGAAAATCAAGAAAAGTGGCAGCTACTACGACATTCTGCCTAAACGGGATATTTTTTTTCTTTTTTTCTTTTTTCTTTTCCACAGATAGCTTGGCACTGGAACATCGTAGAGGGTTGTTCAATAGCTCATTTTAAAGGAAATTAATTGGGTTAAAAATCTAAAGTAACTAAAATAAATTATTTCTAAAAGAGAATAAATTTTTCCACCAAAAACTGCATTTTTGATGTCTTTTCACACTGCAGTCTTTCAAACATATAATAAAGAACGACCTCTTGCCTATACTAAATTATATAGGCCACTTAGCTATAGTATAGGTTAGTAAATTTACATTAAATTATATATAAAATCTATATAATTATTTATATAAAAATATAAAAGAACATCGTAGAGAGTTGTTCAATGGCTCATTTTAAAGGAAATTAATTGGGTTAAAAATCTATAGTAACTAAAATAAATTATTTCTAAAAGAGAATAAATTTTTCCACCCAAAACTGCATTTTTGATGTTTTTTCACACTGCAGTCTTTCAAACATAATCGTATACCAGCGGTAAGATTTGAATCCACGCCTCCGAAGAGACTGGTGGCTAACACCAGTGCCTTGGACCAATCGGCCAGGCTGCCTCTCATAAATAATGTATATGTGAATCTGGGTTGCAGCAGTAGCTAGCAGCCTAGTAAGAGACGATCAGTCCAATGCTAAGAAATTTAAAAACCCAAAACTCCTAAAAATAGAGTCAGATCAAAACAAAAGTACATCATTAGAACTACCTTGTCTGAAACCCTACTATATAAATAATGAATTTCGTCATAGTTTTATATTAGAGCTATGACGTGAATAGAAAAACACGACCTTATATTGTGGTTTCTGAAGACGTCATGAAATAATACCATTGCGCCAAGACGTCACGAAATAAAATCATTACTTCGTGACGTCATAATTACTATATAAGAAGCGTCAGAACTGTAAATGTTCTCATTCATAATTAGATAATGGTTAGATCAAAGCAAGCTATACGTAAGTTAAAAAAACAGTACTACACAAACAACAGAGATAGTATCTTGAAAAGAGAAAAGCAAAGGTATTCAACCGTCCACGCGTATCGAGATGCGAAAATTGATAGTGACAAACAGCGTTATTATAATGATGTAGTTTATAGACATGCGAAATTTGAGACAGCCAAACAAAAGTTCAAGGAGAGTTATCACAATGATGAAGATTACCGCATCAAATATAAGAAAAACCAAAAGCAAAGGTATTCAGCCGTCCAGGTGTATCGAGAAGTAAAAATTGAGACAGCCAAACAAATGATCAAGGAATGTTATCAAAATGATAAACTTTATAGAGTAGCAACAATTGAGCAGGCTAGACAAAAGATCAAGGAGCGTTATCACAATGATGAAGATTACCGAAAAATATATAAGAAAAAAGTTGCTACCAGAATAATGGGTAGATACTGGGGTGACAAAAGCTATAATGAAAAAATTAAATTCTCTGCGAGGTTGTACCGAAGAACACATAAGGACAAAGGGAAAAATTACATTCAGAAATACAAGAAGATGGCAAAAATGCAGGCTGATCTTCGTAAATTGAGAAACATTTTATGCATGTTTTTACAATAAGGAACAAACTCTAGCCTATAGTAACTAAAATATAAAAATAAATTATTAAATAATTTACAGTAAAGAACGATCTCTAGCCCATAGTAACTGATATACGGTGGTTCCAGGGGTAGTTATTCCGGGTTGACGCGGTAGCTAGCAACCTAGTAAGAGATACATTAAAGGACGAGCTATAGTCCATAGTAACTGGAATCCGGGTTGCAATAGTAGCTTACAACCTATCTGGGTTGAGGCGGTAGCTAGCAACCTAGTAAGAGACGATCATGCCCCATAATAAAAACTTAAATAGTTACATTCAAAAACGATCATTGGAATAAAAAACTATTGCATACATTGGAACAAGTTGACTACTTGATTATTGGAGGGTTCGTCTCTTACTATTTCAAAAAAGAAAAAGCCGTAGGCTTTTCCCTGTTTGTAGGGTTGCAGCGGTAGCTAGCAACATTGTTACATAAAGGATCGATACTGTAAATGGGAATTTTCGTATTATCGGTATTATGGTTTTACGGATATTCCATTTTAATAGAAATCTAATTTAAGCAAGTTATTCAATGTGCTCTTCTTCCATAAAAAAAAGAAGTTAACAGGTTTCGAACGAAGGTTACTACGGCCACAGCATAGGCCACTAGACGAACGCGTCTTATATATCCGGGTTGCAGTGGTAGCTAGCAACCTAATAAGAGACTATCACGCCCATTATTAAAAAATATAAAAACCCATAGCTCCTAAAAAAGGAGTCAGTTCAAAACAAAAAACACACCATTAGAACTGCCTTGTTTGAAACCCCTATATAGAAAACTTTCTGTCCCTTGGCTTGAACAGCAAGGGAAATATATTGGCTTGAAAATCAAGAAAAGTGGCAGCTACTACAATATTCTGCCTGCCTAAACGGGATATTTTTTTTCTCTCTTTTTTCGAAGATAGCTTGGCACTGGAACATCGTAAAGAGTTGTTCAATGGCTCATTTTAAAGGAAATTAGTTGGGTTAAAAATCTTTTGTAACTAAAATAAATTATTTCTAAGAGAGAATAAATTTTTCAATTAAAAACTGAATTTTTGATGTCTTTTCATACTGCAGTCTTTTCAAAGATTAAAATAAAGAACAACCTCTTGCCTATACTAAATTTTATATGCCACTTAATTATAGTATAGGTTCGTAATTCCACAGATAGCGTGGTTACAATAAGGAACGAACTGTAACCCATAGTCCGGGTTGCAGCGGTAGCTAGCAATCCGGGTTGCAGCGGTAGCTAGCAACCAAGTAAGAGACGATCACGTCCAATGTTAAGAAATATAAAAACCCATAGTTCCTAACAAAGGAGTCAGATCAAATTCAAAAGTACACCATTAGAACCGCCTTGTCCGAAACCCCTGTATAGGAAACTTTCTGTCCCTTGGCTTGAACAGCAAGGGAAACATATTGGCTTGAAAATCAAGAAAAGTGGCAGCTACTAAAACATTCTGCCTAAACGGGATATTTTTTTTTCTTTTTTTCTTTTTTCTTTTCCACAGATAGCTTGGCACTGGAACATCGTAGAGGGTTGTTCAATAGCTCATTTTAAAGGAAATTAATTGGATTAAAAATTTATAGTAACTAAAATAAATTATTTCCAAAAGAGAATAAATTTTTCAACCAAAAACTATATTTTTGATGTCTTTTCACACTGCAGTCTTTCAAACATAATCGTATACCAGCGGTAAGATTTGAACCCACGCCTCCGAAGAGACTGGTGGCTAACACCAGTGTCTTGGACCACTCGGCCAGGCTGCCTCTTATAAATTGGGTTGCAGCAGTAGCTAGCAACCTAGTAAGAGACGATCAGTCCCATGCTAAGAAATATAAAAACCCAAAACCCCTAAAAATAGAGTAAGATCAAAACAAAAGTACATCATTAGAACTACCTTGTCTGAAACCCTACTAGATAAATAATGAATGTCGTCATAGCTTTATATTAGAGCTATTACGTGAATAGAAAAACACGAAATTATGTTGTGGTTTCTGAAGACGTAATGAAATAATATCATTGAGCCATGACGTCATCATGAAATAAAATCATTACGCCGTGACGTCATAATTACTACTTAAGAACTACAAAGATGAAAATGGTCTCATTACATAAAGGATCGACTTGGTTCATTGTAATTTGGGTTGCAGCGGTAGCTAGCAACCTAGTAAGAGACGATCACGTCCAATGTTAAGAAATATAAAAACCCATAGCTCCTAAAAAATGATTCTGATCAAAACAAAAAGTACACCATTAGAACCGCCTTGTCCGAAACCCCTGTATAGTAAACTTTCTGTTATTGGACTTTAACAGCAAGGGGAATATATTGGCTTGAAAATCAAGAAAAGTGGCGGTTAATACAACATTCTGCCTAAACGGCATATTTTTTTCTTTCTCTTTTTTTTTCTTTTCCACAGATAGCTTGGTTACATTAAAAGTTATAATAAAGAACGACCTCTTCCTTATACTAAATTTTATAGGCCACTTAACTATAGTATAAGCTAGTAAAGTTATATTTCAAGTCAATATATTAAAATCAAACAGTTTGTAGTAACGAACTGTATAGTAAGAGCGAATCATCTCAATAGTCCGGGTTGCAGCGGTAGCTAGCAACCTAGTAAGAGACGATTACGACCAATGTTAAGAAATATAAAAATTCATAGTTCCTAAAAAAGGAGTCAGATCAAATTCAAAAGTGTACCACTAGAACCGCCTTGTCCGAAACTCCTGTATAGTAAACTTTCTGTCCCTTGGCTTGAACAGCAAGGGAAATATATTGGCTTGAAAATCAAGAAAAGTGGCAGCTACTACAACATTCTGCCTAAACGGGATATTTTTTTTTCTTTTTTTCTTTCGTATCCAGAGATAGCTTGGCACTGGAACATCGTAGAAAGTTGTTCAATGTCTCATTTTAAAGGAAATTAATTGGGTTAAAAATCTATAGTAACTAAAATAAATTATTTCTAAAAGAGAATAAATTTTTCCACCAAAAACTGCGTTTTTGATGTCTTTTCACACTGCAGTCTTTCAAACATAATCGTATACCAGCGGTAAAATTTGAACCCACGCCTCCGAAGAGACTGCTGGCTAACACCAGTGCCTTGGACCAATCGGTCAGGCTGCCTGTCATAAATAATATATATGTGAATCTGGGTTGCAGCAGTAGCTAGCAACCTAGCAAGAGATCCGGGTTGCAGCAGTAGCTAGCAACCAAGTAAGAGACGATCACGTCCAAGGTTAAGAAATATAAAAACCCCTAACTCCTAAAAAAGAGTCAGATTAAAACAAAAACTACACCATTAGAACCGCTTAGTCCGAAACCCCTATAAAGGAAACTTACTGCCCTTTGGCTTGAATAACAAAGAAAATATATTGGCTTGAAAATCAAGAAAATTGACTTTAACCACGTTATTCTCCACAAACGGCATATTTTTTTCTTTCCGCTTGATTTTCCTCCTCAACTAGCTGGGCACTGGAAAGTCATAGAGAGCTGTATAATAGCTCATTTTAAATGAATTTGCAACATCTAATCACTTTTGCAATTAAAAATAAAATACTTTTTAAAGTAGAATAAATTTTGTCAAATAATTGCATTTTTGATGTATTTTCATGCTGCAGACTTTTCAAAGATATTTGAATTTTGAAGCAGTCAAACAGTTCATGGTAATGAAATATATAGTAATAATAGCTACTTGTCTCAATAGTAACCGACACTCTAAAGAACAAAATTTTGATTGTCTCAATAGTAACCGAAACTCTAACGAACGAAATTTTGGTACCAATAGATACATCAAAGCAAACAGTTCGTGATAACGAACTATATGTTGTATAGTAAGAGCGACTCGTCTCAATAGTAAAACTTGCTACATCTAGTTCCTTCTGTAATTAAAGATAAAATATTTTTTAATAGTTCCGGTTTTTAGCGGTAGCTAGGAACCTAATTAAAAGAGATACATAAAGGCTTTACAGTAAAGAACGAACCTGAGCCCTTAGTAACAGAAATACGAATATCTAGGTTCCAGCGGTAGCTAGCAGCCTATTAATTACATAATCCGGGTTGCAGCGGTAGCTAGCAACCTAGTAAGAAATGCCAAATTAAAAGATGATCATTAGAAGAAAAAACCATTGCTTATATTGGACTTAGTTAGCTGCCTGATTCTTTAAGGTTCGTCTCTTACTATTCCAAAGAAGAAAAAGTGGTAGGCTTTTTCCTGTTTGTTATAATACATTAAATCCGGGTTGCAGCGGTAGTCCGGGTTGCAGCGGTAGCTAGCAACCTAATAAGAGACGTTCATCTTTCGACAAACATTGCATTAAATAACGAGCTATAACCTATAGTAATTATAGTAAAGATCCGGGTTGAAGCGGTAGATAGCAACCTAGTAAGAGACGATCACGTCCAATTTTAAGAAATGTAAAAACCCATAGTTCCTAAAAAATGAGTCAGATCAAAACAAAAAGTACACCATTCGAACCACCTTGTCCGAAACCCCTGTATTGGAAACTTTCTCTCCCTTGGCTTGAACAGCAAGGGAAATATATTGACTTCAAAATTAAGAAAAGTGGCAGCTACTACAACATTCTGCCTAAACGGGATATTTTTTTTTCTTTCTGGTTTTCCAGAGATAGCTTTGCACTGGAATAACGTAGAAAGTTGTTCAATAACTCATTTTAAAGGAAATTAATTGGGTTATTATAGTAAAAAACGACATCTAGCCAATGTTAACTGGAAAATAAATGGGGATTTTGGCAATTTTTATCGGCATCCATAAAAGCTAATAAAGAACAAACTATGGGACATATTAGGCTTAGTTTGAAGCCTGACTTTTCAAAGTGTGTCACTTACTATTTCAAATAAGAAAAAAGCCATAGGATTTTTCTTGTTTGTGATTTTTCTGGGTTGCTTTCAAACAATAAAATCACAATAAAATTCCAGGTTGCAGCGGTACCTAGCAACCTAGTAAGAGACGATCACGTCCAATGTTAAGAAATATAAAAACCCGTAGCTCCTAAAAAAGGAGTCTGATCAAAACAATCACATTAAAGGACGAACTATAGCCCATAGTAACTGGTATCCGCGTTGCGGTGGTAGCGAGCAACCTAGTAAGAGACGATCCGGCCCCATAGTAAGAAATGAAATAGATACATTAAAAAAAAATCATTGGAATAAAAACCATTGCATACATTGGACTTAGTTAGCTACTTGATTGTTTGAGGTTCGTCTCTTACTATTTCAAAGAAGAAAAAGCCATAGGCTTTTTCCTGTTTGTAATCAGGTTTGCATTCTATATATCTGGGTTGTATTGAAAAAGATCCAGGTTGTAGCGGTAGTCCGGGTTGCAGCGGTAGCTATCAACCTAGTAAGAGATTATAGTAAAGAACGAACTATAGCCTATAGTATTTGAACTACAAAGCACATCATTAGACTAATATGAAGGACGGGTCTACTTAATTATAGTCTTGCTACAGATTGATCAATGATTTCATAATCGTAGGTTGTAGCCAGGTAGTCTCTTACTATTCCAATTAAGAAAAAGCTTATAGTAAAGAACGACATCTAGCCAATGTTAGCTGGAAAATAAATGGAGATTTTGCAATTTTCATCGGCATCATAAAGCTAATTAAGAACAAACTATGGGACATATTAGGCTTAGTTTGAAGCCTGACTTTTCAAAGTTTGTCTCTTATTATTTCAAATAAGAAAAAGCCATAGGATTTTTCTTGTTTGTGATTTTTCTGGGTTGCTTTCAAACAATAAAATCACAATAAAATTCCAGGTTGCAGCGGTACCTAGCAACCTAGTTAGAGACGATCACGTCCAATGTTAAGAAATATAAAAACCCATAGCTCCTAAAAGGAGTCAGATGAAAACAATCCGGGTTGCAGCTGTAGCTAGCAACCTAGTAAGAGACGATCACGTCCAATGTTAAGAAATATAAAAACCCATAGTTCCTAACAGAGGAGTCAGATCAAAACAAAAAGTACACCATTAGAACCGCCTTGTCCGAAACCCCTGTATAGAAATCCGGGTTGCAGCGGTAGCTAGCAACCTAGTAAGAGACGATCACGTCCAATGTTAAGAAATATAAAAACCCATAGCTCCTAAAGCAGGAGTCAGATCAAAACAAAAAGTACACCATTAGAACCGCCTTGTCCGAAACCCCTGTATAGGAAACTTTCTGTCCCTTGGCTTGAACAGCAAGGGAAATATATTGGCTTGAAAATCGAGAAAATTGACTTTAACCACGTTATTCTCCCCAAACGAGATATTTTTTCTTTTTTTTTCTTTTTGTATCCAGAGATAGCTTGGCACTGGAACATCGTAGAGGGTTGTTCAATAGCTCATTTTAAAGGAAATTAATTGGGTTAAAAATCTATAGTAACTAAAATAAATTATTTCTAAAAGAGAATAAATTTTTCCAATAAAAACTGTATTTTTAATGCAGTGACGTCATAATTACTATATAAGAAACGTCAAAACTGTAAATGGTCTTTACATTAAAAGACGATTATTGAAATAACGAACAATTGTATACATTGGAATTAGTTAGCTACTTGATTGTTTGAGGTTCGTCTCTTACTATTTCAAAGAAGAAAAAGCCGTAGGGTTTTTCCTGTTTGTAATCAGTTTTTCCGGGTTGCAGCGGTAGCTAGCAACCTAGTAAGAGACGATCACGTCCAATATCCGGGTTGCAGCGGTAGCTAGCAACCTAGTAAGAGACGATCACGTCCAATGTTAAGTAATATAAAAACCCATAATTCCTACAAAAAGAGTCAGATCAAAACAAAAAGTACACCATTAGAATCGCCTTGTCCGAAATTCCTATAAGGGAAACTTACAGCCCTTTGGCTTGAATAACAAAGAAAATATATTGGTTTGAAAATCAAGAAAATTGACTTTAACCACGTTATTCTCCTCAAAGGGGATATTTTTTCTTTCTTCTTCTTTTCCACAGATAGCTTGGCACTGGAACAACGTAGAGAGTTGTTCAATGGCTCATTTTAAAGGAAATAAATGGCGTTAAAAACTTTTTGTACTTAAAACAATGTATTTTTAAAAATACAATCAGTTTTTTACGAAAAATTGCATATTTCATATTAAAGTTATAACAAAGATCGAACTCTTCTCTATACTAACTTGCATAGGCAACTTCACTATAGTTAAGATTACAGTATTTATATTATGACAATGCAAAAGGTATGAGAAAAAAGTGAAAAACTATGTAAACTGCAAAAATATTTAGAATATTTGATCATCCGGGTTGCAGCGGTAGCTAGCAACCTAGTAAGAGACGATCACCTCCAATGTTAAGAAATATAAAACCCCCAACTCCTAAAAAAGAGTCAGATCAAAACAAAAAGTACACCATTAGAACCGCCTTGTCCGAATCCTCTATAAAGGAAACTTACCGCCCTTTGGCTTGAATAAAAAAGAAAATATATTGGCTTGAAAATCAAAAAAATAGACTTTTACCACGTTATTCTCCACAAACGGGATATTTTTTTCTTTCCGCTTGATTTTCCTGCTCATCTAGCTGGGCACTGGAAAATCATAGAGAGCTGTATAATAGCTGATTTTAAAGGCAATTGCAACATCTAGTGCCTTTTGTAATTAAAAATAAAATACTTTTTGAAGTAGAATCAATTTTGTCAAAAAAATTGCATTTTTGATGTATTTTCATACTGCAGTCTTTTCAAAGATATTTGAATTTTGAAGCAATCAAACAGTTTATGGTAATGAACTCTATAGTAAAAATAGCTACTTGTCTCAATAGTAACCGAAACTCCTGGAACCAAAATTTTCTTTTCTGGCTTAATCGCTAATTATTATGTAAACTGCAAAAATATTTATGATGCCTAATCAGTAATAGTAAGTTCTTAATTTAAACAACAAAAATACATGAAAATTTTATAATTAGTTTTAATTTTTGTCTCCTGGAAGAAAAATTTTTTTCATCTCAGTTCAAAGTTATTATTGTATCCTGGAACCAAACTTTTTTTGGTTTGTAACCTGTAAAGTACGTATTTCCATATTATTGTCTTATAATTGCAATTATTTTAGTTTTCAGTCCAGAATCGCTAAACTTATTATGTAAACTGCAAAAATATTTATGGTGTCTAACCAATAATACTAATTTTGTAATTCAAACAAGATAAATACCTGAAAATTTAAAAATTAGTTTTTTTTATGCTAGTCCGGGTTGCAGCGGTAGCTAGCAACCTAGTAAGAGACGATCACCTCCAATGTCAAGAAATATAAAACCCCCCAACTCCTAAAAAAAGAGTCAGATCAAAACAAAAAGTACACCATTAGAACCGCCTTGTCCGAATCCTCTATAAAGGAAACTTACCGCTCTTTGGCTTGAAGAACAAAGAAAATATATTGGCTTGAAAATCAAGAAAATTGACTTTTACCACGTTATTCTCCACAAACGGGATATTTTTTTCTTTCCGCTTTTTTTTTCTGCTCAGCTAGCTGGGCACTGGAAAATCATAGAGAGCTGTATAATAGCTCATTTTAAAGGAAATTGCAACATCTAGTCACTTTTGTATTTAAAAATAAAATACTTTTTAAAGTAGAATCAATTTTGTCAAAAAAATTGCATTTTTGATGTATTTTCATACTGCAGTCTTTTCAAAGATATTTGAATTTTGAAGCAATAAAACAGTCCATGTAATGAACTCTATAGCAATAATAGCTACTTGTCTCAATAGTAACCGAAACTCCTGGAACCAAAATTTTCTTTTTGGCTTAATCGCTAAAATTATTATGTAAACTGCAAAAATATTTATGATGCCTAATCAGTAATAGTAATTTTTTAATTTAAACAACAAAAATACATGAAAATTCTAAAATTAGTTTTGCTTTTTGTCTCCTGGAAGAAATTTTTTTTTCATCTCAGTTCAAATTTATTATTGTATCCTGGAACCAAGCTTTTTTTGGTTTGTAACCCGTAAAGTACATATCTCCATATTATTGTCTCATAATTGCAATTATTTTAGTTTTCAGTCCAGAATCACTAAACTTATTATGTAAACTGCAAAAATATTTATGGTGTCTAACCAATAATACTAATTTTGTAATTCAAACAAGATAAATACATGAAAATTTTAAAATTAGTTTTGTTTTATGCTAGTTTTTAGATACTCGAAACGGGATTTTGTGTTCTTAATAATTTTAAACCTTGAAAAAATATGGTCTCACGCGAGTGGAAAAAAAGAAAGAATAACCAAAGACAATATCAAAATAGTTTATAATAAAGATCAAACTCTTCCCTATACTAACTTGCATAGGCAACTTCACTATAGTGAAGATTACAGTATTTATATCATAGATCATTATAAATTATAAAAGGTTCGAATGTTCGAAGATTATAGAGCTAAAATTATAATAAAGAACGAACTCTTGCCTATATTAACATGTATAGGCAACTTAACTATACTTAATAATTAGACTTATTTAGTCCGGGTTGCAGCGGTAACTAGCAACCTAGTAAGAGACGATCACGTCCAATGTTAAGAAATATAAAAACCCCTAACTCCTAAAAATATCCGGGTTGCAGCGGTAGCTAGCAACCTAGTAAGAGACGATCACCTCCAATGTTAAGAAATATAAAAACCCGTAGCTCCTAAAAAAAGAGTCAGATCAAAACAAAAAGTACACCATTAGAACCGCCTTGTCCAAATCCTCCATAAAGGAAACTTACCGCCCTTTGGCTTGAATAACAAAGAAAATATATTGGCTTGAAAATCAAGAAAATAGACTTTTACCACGTTATTCTCCCCAAACGGGATATTTTTTTCTTTTTTCTTTTCCACAGATAGCTTGGCACTGGAACATCGTAGAGGGTTGTTCAATAGCTCATTTTAAAGGAAATTAATTGGGTTAAAAATCTATAGTAACTAAAATAAATTATTTCTAAAAGAGAATAAATTTTTCCAATAAAAACTGTATTTTTGATGCAGTGACGTCATAATTACTATATAAGAAACGTCAAAACTGCAAATGGTCTCATTCATGAATACATAATGGTTAGATCAAAGCAAGCTGCACGCAAGTTAAAAAATCAGTACTAAAAAATCAAGAAAAGTGGCAGCTGCTACAACATTCTGCCTAAACGGGATATTTTTTTCTCTTTTCTTTGTTTCCAGTATAATAAAGATCAAACTTTTCCCTATACTAACTTGCATACGCAACTTTACTATAGTTAAGATTACAGTATTTATATTTTTTTTTACATTAAAAGACGATCACTGAAATTTATAATAAAGAACGACATCTTGCCTATACTAAATTTTATACGCCACCTAATTATTATAGTATAGGTTAGTAATTCAACAGATAGCTAGAAAGAAGCAATAGTATATTTCTCCTGAAGCATTTCTACTATTGTATTTACCTGGATATTAAATAAGTATAATTTTGACACCCCCCTCAACAACTAGATTCCCCCTTTTTGGCAATATATCAAAGAAGATCTAGCCCCCACCCACTCCTCCGTAAGTTCAGAAGGGAGCACAAGTCAAATAAAAATTAAGCCATTAAAGAAAACAGTTTAACGGGGTATGAAATAATTATAAAATTTAAACATCCCTCAAAACTTAATTTCCCCCTTATTAGCATTAT